>NC_056745.1:905071320-905174932 GCF_019279795.1 Protopterus annectens
GCTGGATCAGTTCTAAACGAAATTACCAACATTACTGTCTTGGAAAGCATTCTCTCCCACATCTCTCAGACCATCCATAATGAAACTATTCTCCTTGAGGATGTAAATATTGATTGGCTCTCTTTTCAAGCACCCACCTCAACCTCCATCACCCTGCATGGCTTTGAGCAACAAATTTCTACTCCTACACATACTAATAAATCCCTAACTCTCTCCTAGATTGGATCTTAGTCTCTCACCCCCTAAAATACCAATTCCCTGAGACCCTACCTAATTCCCTCAGTAATCACTCCCCCATAAGAGTCATCAGACAATACCCCTCACTTCATCAGGCCCCACAAGCAAATAACCTCCCTCAAACTTTCCAGCTTCTGCCTAGAGACCTTCTAAGACAACCTTTCTAGGGTTAACTGGTCACATCTAACCACTCTGCCCCTTGATGAAGCTGACCATTCTTTCAGTTCAACCTTTCTAAACATCCTAAATTCTCTTGCTCCTCTCTCTGCACAGTCAGAATAAAATCTAATATATCTCCCTGGCTAACATCTCCCACCCGTACCCTTATGAAAAACAGACAGAATTTGGACATTTTGGACAAAGACCAAGATCCCTATTCATTTACAACAGTATTAAGAACTCAGAAACCTGGTCAGAAAACATATACTTAAAGACAAAAAGAACTTTTACACCACCCTCTCATCTACCCTAAGGTGGTTGTTGTTGTTGTGTCTTTTGGCTTTTCCCGGTTAGGGGTCTCCACAGCGGAGCTCTGGTCCGCTAATGATTGGTAGTTGATTTTTACGTGCCGAGTTACCAGCCCTGACGCACAACCTTCAACGAAGGTCTAACCCAAAAAAATTCTGGAACTCCTATCAACCACATTTTGCACCCCGGTAACCCTTCCCCTCTAAACCCCTGCCCGGGCAATACTCCAGAAGAAACTGCAGGCACTTTCAATTCCCACTTTATCGAATCTATAACCAAGATGTTTGACTCATACCCCCCTACCAATGATGCAAACAACCTCTTAAATTCAACTTCTTCACCTAACCCTTCTAACTCTCTAACCCTCACAACAGTACCTACTAACTATATAAAATCTCTTCTCTCTAAACTTAAACCATGCTGTTCTTCTGTAGACAGTCTACCCTCTTTTTTCCTACAGATTGCTGTTGAACCACTAGCTTTTCCTGTATCCATCTTAATTGCTCCATCTCTGAATCTTATGTCCCCTCACTATGGAAAAAATTTTACACCCTGCCTATTCATAAAGGAGCGAACTCCACCGACATTACTAATTTCAAGCCTGTTGCAATCCTGTCCCCTCTCTCAGAATTTTGGAAAAATGTATCCATAAACAAATTATGCAGTACTTACTTTAGGAAAACCTATTGACCCCCACTCAACATAGCTATCGCCCCAAACACAGTACCTCAACTGCACTAATGTCTTTTAACACCGTATCCCTTGCCCGAGATAACAACAGACTTGTCTCCTGCTTATTCCTGGACCTCTTCAAGACCTTTGACACAGTCTCCCACCCTCTTCTTTTGGCCAAACTATCTAACCTTAATTTCTCATCTTCAACGATTTCCTGGTTTTCCAGCTACATCTCTGACTGCCAGCAATCTGTCAAATGGCTCTCTGCCTTATCCCCTCCCCTTCCAGTAATGATGGGAGTCCCCCAAGGATCTATCCTCGGCCCACTACTCTTTAATATATTCACGAATCTGCTCTATACCTCCTGTCCACCGTCATCCCTTATTCAATATGCTGATGACTGTACAGTTATCACTATCTCTGACACTCCCTCTGACCTCTACTCTCTTACCCAAAAATCCTTTTCTTCCATCGAGTCCTGACTCTGTGACAAACTAATCCTCAACCCCAAGAAAACTAAGCTGTTACTCTTTCTCTCCAAAAACCTCACTAATCTCAAATCTACCTTTAAAATACTCACCAGCAATAACAGTCATTACTTTAGAGCCAAGTACAAAACTGCTAGGTGTCACAATTAATGACCAACTTAAGTTTGACTTGCATGCATCTAACTGTATAAAAAAAGTCGCATAAAAAACTAGGACTTCTTTATCGCAATAAAAAAAATATTTAACTGCAAAAGCAAAAATAACACTCTCACATGCCTACCTCCTACCTACTCTATTGTATAGCTGTCGCATCTTTACCAATCTGAACTCCTCCCTCTTAACCAAACTCAAAACATCCTGCAATAAAGTGGCTAGATTTGCAGCTAACCATCCATGCCAGTCTCATCACTGTCTTTCCCTTAAACAATTAGATTGGCTGGAATTATCCCACCAGCTCCTCCTACCTCAACTACAGATTATACACTCTATCCTTTACTAGAAATCTTTCTGCCCTAGCCTAACTCCTATTATGTCTAAATATTACCCCACCAGACCTCTATATAGCACTGACCAAGATCTGTTACAAGTATGTAAACCTAAGACCAAAACTGGTTGCACGTTGTACAGTTAGTTATAATCCTGCTCTATCCTGGAACAAACTTCCCTTAGAAATTAGATCCCTAAAACATCCGTATCAATTCAAAACAGCCTGTAGAGAATATCTGAAAGCAGGAAAAAACAGTTCCAAAGATTCACAAGTCTATCACTAACCCCCCTATGAGACCATTAGTGGATGCTAGAGCCAGCATTACTTATGCTTGCTCAAAAGTTATTGACCATATGCTTAAAAAATATGTAACCCAACAAAGTCAAATTTGTAAGTATTCGTGGACCTTTTTGGCCAACTTGAACAACTTAGAATACAGGGATGATTTTAATTTCCTTACAATTGATGTGAGGGACTTATATTCTTCCATCCCACACAATGAAGGTATAGAATGGGTAGGCTTACTGCTACACAGGATGGGGGCCCCCCAAAGCGAAGTAAAACTAATAGAAGAGTTGTTGGACATTGTTTTGTCCAACAACTGTATTACTTTCAACAACAGATACTTTTTACAAAAGATAGGGGTTGCTATGGGTTCCCCCTGTGGTAGCAGTTTTGCCAACCTAGTTATGGCATTTTGGGAACAGGAACATATTTTTGGAGTGACCCACATTATGGAATAGATTCGTTTTTATACTTGCTTCCTGCACGATATATTTATTTTATTCAAAGGAAATGAAAATGAAGCCTTTAGTTGAATAACACTACTGACTTTTTAAAATTTACACAGTGTTTTAACAGTGATAGAATATCTTACCTTGATATAGATTTAAGAAAGGACAGGATAAACAAATGTTGGAAAGCAAGTATATTTAGAAAGGAAACTTATTCCAACACATTCCTTCATTATAGTAGCTGTCACCCATCATTTCAAAAACATTCTGTAGTAAAAGGACAATTAGTAAGGGTGGCCCGAATAGTCTCAGATGAACAGGACTTTTTGGAGGAATGTAACAAACTAGTAGAAATGTTAAAAAGAGGGGCTATCTGGATGCATTATTGGATGAAATAAGTCAAGAGGTAATAAAAAAGAGAATTTTAGGTATTTATAGACCTATTTTAGTCCCTAATCCCTCTAATATAGGTTTAGATAGTGTTATTGCCCTAGACGGCACATTATTGGATGAGCTACCTAGCAAACCTGTGGACCCATGTAGTCTTATTCTCACATTTTATATGCATAGCTACGATTTTGTAAACATAATACAAAAGAATTGGGAATTTATAAAAACAGACCTGCATACTGTTATAGAACTACATGATTTTCCTAAGGTAGTCTTTAAGAAAGGTAGGAATTTGAAGAATCTATTAGAAACTGATAAACCTATTAATTTTAGTACAAAACATGGGGGCATGTGTAAATGTCATTTGTGCCCATATTGTAGATACATAGAGGTAGGGACAAACTTCTCTATCAGAGGGGTTAGATATACTACTAAACATAGGTTTGATTGTAATACAAAAGGAGTGGTTTACCTTGCTAAGTGTTACAGCTGCCCTGCCTTCTATATCGGAAAGACTGATAGAAGGTTGAGGGACAGAGTATATGAACATTTGTATGGCTTTAGAAACAACAAACTAGACAATGCCTTAGCTAGACACACCCACTCTTTTCCTAATCATGGTTTTATGTTTAGAGCTACAGAATGTGCAACCTCTAATGCTAGAGGTGGCCCAGTACTATTGTTACTTGAAAAAATGGAATTGTTTTGGCAACTACGTACGTTTGCATGTCTCTATCCAGGTCTTAATGAGATGTATTCTATCAAATGTATTTTAAAACTGAAAAGTCTTTTAAGATAATCATAGCTATATATTTTTTAAAGAAGTTTTTTAAAAACCTTTTAGGGCAGAAATGTATATTATTTTACATAGCAAACATTTTACGAATTTGACATGTTGTGCATATTATATTATATTATTTTACTAAATAGAGTTGTCCCAGTAGGAGCGATGTATGAGTTTTGCATAATTAGTTTCACTGTTGTAGTTTGTTTAAATTATATGGTTTTTGAGTATGTACATAATTAAAGTCAGAAACTCATTTATAGGTATGGTTTCTGATTTTTATACTTTTTGTATAGTATATTAAGTATTTTATAAGTTTTTAGAATGTTTTTAGAACATTTATAGATATATAAATTATGACTTAAATTAATAAATATGTTAGTAGGTTTTAATTAACTAGAAGTAGATATAATTAATGGTATGTGTGTTTAAGGCATTTTGGCTTAGACTGTGAGGGTATGTATATGCATTGGTTGCTGTTGATCAGCTGTTCTAATTAGTAGGGCGGATCAGCTGACTGATGTTCATGTTATATACTGTGTTTTGAATATTTAATTGCAATTGAAGAAGTCTAACTATGCAGCCAGACGAAAAGCGCTTTATGGAATAAAAAGTTTGTATTACTAGCTTGCAAGTTCGTGGATTTATTCTTTTTGTGGAATATCTGAAAGCAATCAGGTCTTGCCACTACACTCATCCTCCTTAAGCTACCTTTCCCTGCACCTAAGACTCCTTTCGCCTCTCCTCATCCCACCTTTACTCTTTTCCTGTTTACCATCTTTACCCCCTTCTCTTTCCTTTTTTGCATAATTTCTGCTGCCTCCCTCCCTCCTCTACCCACAATCTATTTGTTAGCTTTTCTACTACTTATTACTCATCTCTTTGCTACCCCCTCTCCCATTACTCACTCCCACTTTTAAACCTTACTAGGCATAATGTTTTACAAGTTTAGTGTGCAATGATATAGAACTATTTATGTACATCTCTTACTCAATTAATGCTTTACCCTTTCATAACCTCATTATTACAACCTTTGTAAAGCTAAAGTCGTATTGTATGTTAATTGTGAACTGCTATCTGACTTTATATTCAAAATTTTATACTACTATGTTATTAAATTTATCTTACTGTGGAACTTTTCTCCCTAGGTCTCTGCTGAAAATGAGCCACTAGGCTCAGTTGGACTAACCCATTCAACAAATGTAAAATAAATAAATAAAAGCCAGAAAAATTATGTTCATAGGTGCATATTAGGCTAACGACCACTGGGGTCTTGATAAGTCTAGCCATGCAACCATAATGTATCCCACAAGTTATTGGCCTTAGAGGGTATTTCAAGGGGTTTCTGTTAGGGCATAATTTAACAGCTGTCAGTCCTTCAGAGACATAAGCGTCAGATTAGGGATGAGTTTCTGATTTCCCATCCATTGGTCCTGGTTTTGTTTGAAAAGGGTTGGGGAAGGGCTCTGCTTCAAATGGATGGGAAGCCTATTCCAGAGAATGGAGATTCTCTGAGATACATACTTGTCCCTCTGATATGTCCTGTTTAAGCTGCAAGCAAAGTTTAAAACATTAGACTTAGTAGTTATGGTGCTGTTCATTTTGCTGCTGTGCAAAAGATTCATAAGAGCAAGGTCCAAGGATGCCTTGTATGATAGGCATAAATTGCCTCTCAGCAGTCCATAGGAAACAGAGTAGAGAGAGAGAGGGCTTCTGGGCAATCTGCATAGGGCAATTGTGTTTATGCCCTGTATTCTTTTTGTGAGGAACTTCTGTGGAAATTCCAGTTGTTGCATTTGCCTGGTCAGGTATATACTGAAGGGGATGTTACACTCTATGATGGGTCTGATGAAGGCTGAATACAGTGGCACGATGACTTCCCTGGACCTAGATGCAATGCACTTATAAAGTTGAATGACATAAAATAATTTCTTTACTATTGTAGACACATGTTGGTCAAAACCCAAATCCCTGATTACTGTGCCTACATTTAGGGGTGTTTTATCAATGACGTGGCTTCCCTGTGTGTCCAACTTCCCAAAAGGTACTGTTATGCATTTCTTGACATTGATCTTCATTTGTCTGTGTGGGACCTTCCTGTAAGATGTTAGTATCTTTGGTATGTGTGTGTGTGTGTGTGTGTGTGTGTGTGTGTGTTGTGGGGGGGGGGGGGTTTCAAAGATTGACCCTAGCCTGCAGTCATCTGAAAACTTGGTAATCCTTAGGCCTTTGGCATTGGCCATGACTTGTGAAAAATAGATGCTAAAAAGGAGAAGACCCAGCACAGAGCCCTGGGGAGACTCCAGTGGTGACCGGCCTGTTTGTGCAGGTGGTATGTCTAGTCCTAATGGGATACTTTATCTAAAAACCAGTAGTAAGAAATGCTTGAGAAAAATGATATGGATGATGGACTGTGATCATCTGAAATGCAGTAGCGCATCAGAGTGTATGGCTAGAAAGAATTAAAGATGGTACAGATGGACACCCCTCTTATACCTTGATGTCCAGACATTAGCCATCAGATGTCTGTCGGCTGGGGATGATAAAAAGACTCTGGAAATTGGGACATTTGTGGGCTTCTGCATGGCGGGAAGACCCAAGAATCAGTACTCAGTATTGATCTACTTGAACATCTACAAATATGTTAGGTGTAACACAACTATATTTTTCCTTTACATCACCAGACATAATAGTTTACTATTACTGTTGATCTTTATTTTTTTTAAGTTTTAATTGTCTGTCAATTCAAAGTCGAGCGGCTGACTGGTTCCAGCTAACCTTTCTGTCTACTTCATATTCCTTCTTCTACTGCTTATATCTACTAACACAATTGAAGTTAAGGCTTCAACAGCTTTACCGCCTTTTCCTTATATAATATGAACTTGTATAAAGTTATTCTGCCATATGTTTGAACATTGTATAATTTAATTATGCTTATGACCTGTTTTGGATCTCTCACATTTGCAAACTGTTATGTCATTTATTGAAATTTATATCCCTGTATATTCTTTTTTACTTTGCTGCCTTTTTTTTTCTTCATAAATTTGGGTACTTACGTATTATCGCAACCAGATTTTCGGGGTTGCGAAATTCGCTTCTGGGAACAGAAACGACTTCAGGAAACACTGTTCGGTGTTATTTGAAGTTGTTATTGCAGAAAAATAAGTTTGGAGTACCTTCAGGCTGACAGACTTTTCAAGAAACCATCTTCCTGTTTTGCGTGCATTACACACGCACACTTGAATTGTCATGGAGGCTCGCTCTCTGACGAACGGAAAGCCTGTCATGCAGTATTACAAGCAAAGCTAATTACATGTGTGATTCTGCACTTACTTTGGTAATAAGGACATGTATGTAACCTGGTATGCGATGTAATGCTTTATTACATGAAAACTTAGACAGTACACTAGCACTGTCGGACTGTATATCCTATGTAAAACCAAACTGTTTACTTTCCTTTAGCTCTTGCTCCAACTTCTTCACTGCACTGCTCACCTTTACAAAGTGTATGTGATGAAAAAAAAGTGACATGTTGTCATTTAAGTCCATAAAGAAACAACAACAGTGTGTTGTTAACATTTTATTGATAAGACTCCAGAAAACAAACTTTATTACTGAAAAAACACAGTATTTCACATTTCAGCAACATTAACAAACACATTTCAAGATCGGGAAGCAACCGTTGCTGCCATGAGAGATCTGGTTGCGATAATACGCAAGTACCTAAATTTGCATAAGTATTTTGGAACTTTTCTCCTCGAGCCTCCACTGAAAATGGAATTTGGCTCAGTTGGACCAACCCGGTTAACAAATGTCAAATAAATAAATAAATAATGAGTCAGATTTGAAGTTTAAATAAAAGGTGCTACATTGTGATTGCAGTACAGCAGACGACTCCTTATCCAGTCTCATTTGGTCCAGACCTTAGGTTGGTTAAACGAATGGCTGGTTAATCCAAAAAAGCATACAAAATAGCATTTATAGGTTGTAAATCAGATTATAAAAATTATGAATATGTGTTGTATTGATTACCAGTGCTCTTATTTAACTTTACTTTCTGGATGAAGCACTCCAGCAGTTATATTAGTGTTCCCGTATACTTCACCCTCTAGTTGTGATGTACTATCTCTTTGCTTGGACTAATAGTGTTATGTCCATTTTAGTTACTTGAGTTATGTCTATCTGTTTTTTTACTTTATTTTCAATTTGTAATATGCTGTATACTATTGTATTTGACTAATTTTTGTCTGAAATTTTTACTTTGCTAAATGTGTCATAAGCTATGTACTGTTTTTGTTTTTTTCTTACTTATGGAGTTTTATTCCTCCGGCCTCCACTGAAAATGGACGCATGTCCAGTGGACTATCCCGGTTAACAAATGTAAAATAAGTAATAGGTTTTCTCTGAGTACAGTGTACTGTACTTTTTCCTACACTTGGCAATGGAAATTTGATTCATAGAAAAAAATCTTGATGAAAATATGGCCTGTTAAAGAAGAGTCCGGTAAAAGGAGATTGGATAAGCAGGAGTCTACTGTATAGGTTAAGTCTGGAGCAGGTTATTTATGTTTCTCATTATTAAGATGTGTCACACTAAACAAATTTAAAGATATTGGTATCTGACCTTGTTGTACTTGGGAGGACGTTCAGGCTAACTTACCTAACTTGGAAAAAAAAAGTAGTAGTAGTAGTAGTGCAGTAAGGAATGATATGGGTTATGTTATTTTAAAACAATTTCACGTGAAATGCCGATTTTATATATTTTGTGTTTAAAATGCAGGTGATGTTCATTACTCAGTGCTACTGCATAAACCTTTTAACATTATTCTGAAAGCTTGGTAAATTTGTAGGAAACACAGTTCTAATCAAGTGTATACCAAGTAAGCTATGGTATATGAAGTACTTTTTAAAGATGATAATTTGTTTAGTACAGGGGTATCAAGCATCCCAATGTCAAACAGGTAACTGTAATAAAAAGAGACAGTTGATTCACGGAAGGAGGTAACTGTTTCCTGAGTGGTGCATCCTTGTTATAGTGCTATGTTGTGTAACTAGCTATTTTAACTGAAAGCTTGTAATGTAACTCCAGTATTTGTAATGTATATTTAATTCCATTTTTAGGTTTAGTATCAAAGAAAAAGGGCAGTTATGTCATTGGGTAAATGCAGAAGTGCAGGGGTTTGATGCAGTGGTAACCAGCTCTGTGGTATAGAAGGATAAAGCCCTGACTACAATGCAGGTGACCTAAGTTTGAAAAGTGGCTCTGCCTTCTGTAGGACCTGGTCAGAAAAGATGGGATGAATATCACCTAGTGACCCACCCATGCTAGGAGGAAGGAGGGGGCTCTGACTTGTATCAGGGAGGCTACCTAGCAGGAGCAATAGGTGTTGGCTAGTAGAATTTGAGCTTGCCAAGCCTACACTGTCATCATAGTCAAGGGGAGATCTACTTATGGAGGTACTGTTCTCCATGGAAGACAGTGATGCAGAGCCTGGATAAGCTGCCAAGCGCTAATCACAAAGGGAGAAGAGAGTAGGCTACCCCCAGGGCCAGCAATTTGCACATTCCCTACTACCCAGCTCTTGCTGGTGGATGGAGGGCCAGTTACGATTATTGGGCAGTACATAATTGGATGTAGGGCTCTCGCCTAGCCTGGGGAATGCTTGGCTGTTGTTCCTTTGTAATAAGTAGGCCAGTTAGGTAGTGGTAATGAATCCATTGATCAAGGTCTTGAGTGCAGCAAAAAAAAAAGTTTGTGTAGTAATCAGAAATATCTGGTTACTCTTTGTTGGAGTACTCTGTGTGTTTTGTTTCCAAGCTTCCTGGCTGCAGTCCTGATAAGGAGCAGTGGTTGAAACTTTATGGAGTACAGATGGTTTGAAGAGATCAACATTTTTAAATGTACATACCTTGAAATCTGAGATGGGGTGGTGGGAGGCATCAGTGAGTAAAAGTAGAATTTTATCTGTTCCTTTGCTTTTGGCATTGTTGCAGTTTTCAGTGTTGCTTTTCCAGTTGTATCCCTAGGTATAAAACCTATGGCTTGAACTTGTCTTTTTTTTTCCAAACATCAAGTGAAAAATGCATTTTGTATGTGCCTGTGATTTTTTTTCAAATTCTCTTATAATAAGTGTTGCTATGAAGTCTGTGCTGATCATTACGAAATATAGAACAACAGGTGCACCAAAGCACACATTAGAAGTATGTTGTTATCCGTTTTCTAGTAGAATCAGGTATTATGTTTGTTCTGAGGTAGTGCAGTATTATTATGAGTCTATTTAGTATACAGTTGTGGAAGTGCCATCCCTCTACAAAAAACAAACTGCTTTTGTGGGAGTAGGTGCCGTCCAGACCCCTGTATTATGTTTTGACTCTCTGGTGTAATAATTTACATTGTTTTGCCAGAAAAACAAGTGCTTCCTTTATCTTCACTGGTACCGTAATTTTTCTGTTAGTAATGTAGTACAGCTAAAACCAACATTCTTCACCATCAAGTCCACATGCCTCTGTCTGGGCCTTGCGTGAAAATAATTTCTGTTCAGTCAGACCCTTTAATTTTTAACAAATGGAAATACATTAAATAGAATATATGATGGCACAACATTGTGAAGTGAGAATAGTTTTGATGGGCCCTCCCCAAGCTGAAATTTACATGGGGCTTCCAAATTGTAAATATTGGTTCTGACAGCATGTCTTGGAGATGTAGGCAAAAATTGGGTCACTAATGAACACCCACATTGGCTGTGGGAGAACATACAGACTCTGCCTAGAACGTACTCCAGCTAAGAGCCATACTCAGAGTACAGTGGTTAGAGGGCAGCACAATTGGCTTCAGCAGAGGAGAAGTGAGGGGAGCTTCAGTGCATCATAGGATACAATCAGAATTCACTGTATCAGTATCCCGTGGAGCACAATACTGTAGAGTGTGATTTACTGTGAGGCACAGACATCAAGACCAAAATGATTTCTTTTCACTTAATAAATTCAGCTCCTGAATTCCACCATTTAGAATGAAACAGACATGAGTCATCTGCAAAAAAAAATAGCAGACTTGATTATGGGTCTCGAGAATATATCCTGTGAAGCAGAAATTATGTATCTGAATGTTCATTGTGCTGGATATCAGAACAGAAACATGGTTTATAACTGAATCTCCATGCCTCCTGCTCTGTTCTTTACATAAACTGTGCAGATTATGCTGCTAGTAATAATGAGCAGTAAGTAACAGCAGGTAAAAGATTCAGAAGGCGATGTCAGAAAATAATGCTTTACTAGAGCTGTGATGAAATAGAGCCATATTTATTGTGAAGTGGTTTAATCTGAGATGCCCCAAGGCCTAGGTTAGGTATAACACATTAGAAATGGATAGATACATCAGGCGATGTTGAACTGTGTCAAAACCTAAATAACACTAACATGACGCACGTCATAGGCAAGCTTTTCAGGCTGTACCCACACTTATGCCAGCATTCTTTGTTCTTTTTGTTTTTTGGGTACCCTTATTGTTTGCAGTTGAAATGTGTTCACTTGAAAAGGGCTAGTTACGTAAGGTGCATTTAATTGTTTACCTTTGTCTGCCTTAGTGACAAACTGAAATGTAGGGATGATCCTTGTTCCCTTAATTTATCGATGTCAGTAACAATTTTTGTAGTGCCTTTTAATTAGCTTGGGCTAGTTTCTTTAATGTACTTTAGTGTTAGCTATAATGTATTGTACACAGAAACACGAAAACAAAGGGCAGTATTATAAATGGTATTGCCCACAATGGTTTCTTTTGCACTTCATTTAATTGTCCTGTGCATTCTCATGCTAAACATTAAAAAAAAAAAAAATCTGGACTATCTTAATGTAACGAGACCCTGATAATGAATGTGTCCTCTAGCAATTACTTAAAGCTGCATTGGTAACGTACTCCTCTGACCTTTGGCGGATGTATGCACAGTGGGCTAGGCATTAACAATCTATCACTGGAGATGATTAATGCAAATCTCTGGAAGAATTTATCGTAGGGTGTCTTGCTGTTTGATTAGAAGCCCTGGAATTTGTCAACATTTCCATAATTTTAAACCAATATGCACCTGCTTTCCTACTGTGATGTGAAGGCACAACTTAATTTTACTAGCATCCTGCTGTGCTAAAATCTCTCATTAAGCACAAGTTAGAAAAGAAATTTAAAGACACAGCATTGTTGCTTTCATCTAGGTTCTGTTTGTTTCATGATATTAGTAAGACTTTAATGCCACATTAAGTATGCCTAGGTGTAATGTGTCTTAAATGCTTATAGGGTGACAATAAAGTTGTTCATAGTTTTCTTAACCTTTGTGAGCATGTGTACGAGGCTAATACTTAATTTTCACTATCAACAGATTTCATTTTCATAGTCTGAATTCTATGACTAATGACCTTATACATTTACTGTATGCTGTGACCTTACCCCCTACAGTGCTGTTCAAGCTTTTGTAACTCTCAGCACTGTTATATGTTGCAATTACTCCCAAGTTCCTGAGTTGATGGACTATGAGAATCCATACTGATGCTGTTCATTTGCATAGCTTTACCAGAACTAGAGGAGTGAGCCTTGTACAGCTTTCAGACTGGACCATTTTCCATACACCTGATGGCTAGTTACAGTGCTGAAAATGACTTCCATACAGAGATGAAAAAAAAAGCCAATCTTAGACTCACTTGTTCATGTTGTTCCAGAAGCTGTCAGATAAAACATCAGTTTACCTTTTCATTTTTTTTTCACATACTGATGGGAAACGCATTGAATTACTGTGGCTGCTAAGGACTATGTTTTAAGATGACGTAGGACCTTGAAGACTCAGTTTTACTTTTTCTTTCATCCCAACTGTTGCTGACTTAAGGTCTCCCTACATGTACCTATGGTTATGTCCTACTCAATTCTTTATGCACTGCTGGGAATACCTTGTTATGAGGCTTCAGTGGATAGTTTTCCCATCTGAATAAACCCATAGACTTGGTTGAGGTATGGATCCCTTTCAGTAAGGAGTTTAACATCACAGCTGAGGCTGTCATACTGCTGATTTGTTGAGGATGAGGGTTGTTTTTATGCCATAACCTTTTTACTCCCCTTGCATGATATATATGCCTACTGGGCGAAGGTTGTAATGGGCAAAGTGACTAGTGTTTTCCAGCTACTAGGTGAAGTAAATTTAAAACCAGTGACTGTGGAGGCATGTGCCTTTCAGCAGCATCCAGTCTGCATTGGGAAGTCAGCTGCCTCAGATGTCCAGCCCTCATCCATTTTACAGAGAGAATAGAGTTGGGATAAGCACATTCTTTCATTTCTTCATTTTCTGGTTTGCTCCTCCAGTGTTATCACTTTGCTTCATGGTGCCATCTTTCCTCTTCTGCGTCATGTTATAGGCTGAAGCTTCCTGCAACCTTCAACTGAGTAACATGGGTATTGAAAAATGATGTAAAGAGAGTACTGCAGGAGCTTCAAAGAAGTTCATGTCATTTTCACTTCTGAGTTTACAGCTTCCCCACTTTTTAACCACTGACACCTTTCTGTCTCTCCAGTTGTCTTCTTTGTGGGGAAGGGAATACCATGCCACCACCACTGCTGCTACATGTGAGGTGGTGGAAACACATTTATTTCATAACTGCAGACCCACCTACAGCACTTAGACTTGCATATCTAGCTAAGCTATTGGAATGATTTGGGCCTTATCTTACAAATTCTTCCAGTAACAGGAGCTCAACTGCATGTTTTTTGAAACTGTTAAATTGTTGCCATCTGATGGCTCTTACATTACTTTTCTCAGCTAGTGATAGGGATTTTCTCATGATTATGGCTCTTGTCGAACTTGCCAGTCATTAGTACTGCTATCTGGTGAATGTTCTCAGTTTGAAGGCCTATGCACCACTTCACTGTTGATTTTTTAAGTCACAATTTTGCTACAGAAATCCTGAATTCTTTAGCTTCCATATTCTGTACTATTAACACATTCAACAGTTTAGGAAGACACACAGAGCCCATGTTATCCCCTGTACTTTTCTGCCACTTGCATAGTTTGGATCTTGAGCCTGATGTTTTTTATAGGAAAATTCTGATGTTTGATGCTAAAAAACACATGTAACAAGAGTGTTCCCGATGTTACCAAGTTGTTAGTGTAGGCTACACCAGGTTTGTTTTTATTTATGGACCATGAGCACTGTATGAAAAAGTGCCACAAGTGCTAATACTTTGGTTACTTGGAGGAGGAAGCCTGAAAAGGTTTACCTACTTGTTTTAGTATAGAATGGCATAGAGAGAAGGTAATCAGCACAAGGATCTGTAGGACGGGGTCCCCATGTGATCCCATTCAGATCTGATCTGGAGGCCAAGCATTAAAGAAAATCATCATCCTGAAAGCCAAATGATTATCATCCACCCACTTGTGCACTCTTGCTCACTTTTTGCTAATAAGGGATTAAGCTTGCACCTCTCACTGGCTGTTCATATAGTGGGCAGCAGCAGATGCATCTTTTAAGCTTCCACCGTCAGGATGAATGCCATCCCCTTGTGCTAGAGCACTCTCAGCAACACAGAGGCCTATTCAGTGTTTATGATGCAAGCCTTTGAGTTCCACAATGAGGAGTCCATGATGAAACTAAGATACATGTGGGTGGTATCTACTCCAATTATCCTTCACTAAAATGAGGGAAAGAATTACAAAGTGACCTGTAACCCCTGACTGTGCAGTAATCCTCAGGTGGTTGTATTACTTTTTTTTTAAACACCTTTATTGAATTATCACTTGTGACATAGGCACGTTTATATAAAAGTCATCAAACTGTATTAAGTTAAAATTAAACATTATGCTTCACATATATTGCTATATATCATATGATTTAAGCAACATTATATAAATTATTCAATTTCTGCCCCTTTTTTAAACAAGAAACATCTTTGTTCATAGGTAGGTACCAGGCTATTGGCCCTAGGGCCTATATAAGCCTAGCCAAAAAGGTACCCTGGTTTTCGCCACCCAAGAAAATTATTTTCCTGTGCCCCTGTCAAGCGGAGCTACAGAAGTGATCACCGGGGTGAATTTCCTATTTCCCATCCAATCATCAAGATTTTTTGTGAAAAGTGCTAATGAGGAGCTCTGTTTGACATAGATAGGTAGTCTGTTCCAGAATATGGGATGTCTCTGGGACAGGAATCTATCCCTCCAGCATGTTCTATTTGTTGTGGTGACAAGGTTTAGGTCCCTACAGCGTGTAGTTCAGAGGGAATGGGATTTCTTTAAGTGGAGCATGTCCAACAGCTCTGGGTTTGACATAGCTTTGTATGTTAGGCAGAGATCGCCTCTGAGTAGGCGATATGCGACGGAGTAAAGTTGGAGTTTTTTGAGACTATCTGCATAGTGCATCTGTTTGAGACCAGTAATCCTCTTTGTGAGGTATTTCTGTGGCCTCTCCAGTTGTTGTAGCTGTCTTGTGAAGTACATACCAAAAGGGGCGCTGTACTCTATAATGGGTCTAATGAGTGATGAGTAGAGGGGAACAATGACCTCTTTTTTTCTGGATGAGAAACCTTTTGTGATGAGGAGTGCCACGTAGAAGGATTTCCTGACCACTGTGGCAATGTGATTATCAAATGAGAGACTACTGTCCACCTGTGTCCCAAGGTCTCTTATCACACTTTCGGTGTTAAGTAGACTACCACCTATGTGGTAGATCATGGGTGCAGAGTTTTTACCAAAGGGGATGACAATGCACTTTTGGCATTGAGCTTCAGGCCATGGCTTTGACACCAGGCATCTGTCTCAGTGAGGCCCTTTTGTAGGATGTCCACATCGTTAGGAGTTTCGATTATGGCTCCCAGTTTGCAGTCATCTGCAGACTTCGTTAGCCAAAGACGACCTGTGTTAGCCTGTACTTCAGAGAAGTAGATACCAAACAGGAGAGGACCCAGGACTGAACCCTGTGGTACTCCACTTGTCTGTAGTCGGATTTGGAGTCTGCTACTTTCACAGTGTGGGTTCTCTCCGTGAACCAGTTGGCAACCCATCTTGTGACATAGGGATTTATACCTAGTTTAGTGAGTTTATCTATAATTCCAGAGTGGGGGATGGTATCAAAAGCCTTGGCGAGATCTAGATAGGCTGTATGAACCACCTTACCCTCATCTATGGCTTTGGTGACTGCTTCAAAGAAGTCTATCAGGTTTAGGAGACATGATCTGATTTTACAAACCCGAACTGGGTGGGGTCCAGAGTTTGGAGATTACCAATGTCTTTGTTTCTGAGTTCCATGATGATACGTTCCATGGCCTTGCAGACCAGGCTCGTCAGGCTAATGGAGCGGTAGTTCTCTGGGTCCATCGTGCCTCCCCCTTTGTGGAGTGGGATAACCATTGCAGTGCGCCATTCAGTGGGCACAAAGCCTGAGGTGAGGCTATGATTGAACATGGTACTTAGGTGGGGTGCCAGTTCATTCTGTAGTTCGTGTAGAACACAGCCTGGGATATTGTCAGGTCCCATGGATGCTGTGTTCTTGGTTTTGGAGAGTGTTTTTTTACCTGTGCAGCCGTGATTACAGGAACTTTGCATTCTTCCGGTATAGAGATGGGCCCTCTAGGTGGTGAGAGGGGGGTAAAGTTAGCACTGACCCTGTCTGCCAGGATGTTGGCAATATCAGTTGGTTCTGTATATTTAGTGCCATTGTGCTGTAACTCAGAGCAGATCTGAGTGTTGCCATTGAGATTCTTGACATAGTTATATAATGCTTTGTGGTTGTCTTTATAGTCAGTGGCAATTTTGTTTTCGTAATTAGCTTTGGAGGATTTTATGAGGGATCTCATCTTCTTGCTGAGGCTGACCAGGGAGCTCCTCCAGTCATGGGATTTTACTCTTTTTTTTTTTTTTTTGCAACAGTTTCTTTCTTCTGTTGTAGAGTTTGTTTATGGCAGAGGACCACCAGATTGGCTTCCTTTTTTTTTTTGGAGGATAGCATCTTGGTTCTGTTAGGGATAGCACGATCCATGCACTCGTGTAAGTGCTTATAAAGTGCATTTGTGTAAGATTCAGCAGTCGTACCTCTATTGTCCATATGCATGGGTGTCATGAAGTTTGCCACTTCTGTCTTAAGAAGTGTGAAGTTGGCTATGGAGAAATTTTTTACGGTGGTTTCCCTAATGGGAGGTGGGGGCGGGATGTGGATGTCTAGGGTGATTAGCTTGTGGTCAGATCTGACCAAAGAGGAACTGACCTCTGGTGTGGAACAACAGTCGCCTATGTTGGTAATGACCAGGTCTAGGATATTGCTGCCCCTGGTGGGGGTGTGAATAAGTTGATCCAAGGCATTGGAATTTATGATTCCAGAAAATGGTGAGCAAAAGAGTTGGTACATGAGTAGTTTTCCCAGTTAATGGTGGGGTAGTTGAAATCACCCATTGTTAGGGTGTTGGGTTGTACGCTAATATTTTCCAGTGTATCAAGGAATGAGGAGCGGCAATCCAGGGGCATGGTGGGGGGGTCTGTAGCAAGCTACAATTTGGATTGCGATCTTGCCCAGAGTTAGTTGCACTTGGATAATCTCGGATGCATTATGCTGTGCAACTAGCCTGGAGGTGTGGATATCCTTAATGAATATGGACACGCCTCCGCCTTTAGTGCTTCGGTCCGGGTTAGGTGGCTGAAAGGTGTGGTATGAATTATAGCCTGGTAATGCAGAGTTGCTCTCTGGAGCTTTGAACCAGGTCTCTGTCACTGCACAGATGTCGATGTTCTCCATTTTAAGGAGTGCCTCGAGTGAGTGTATTTTGAGGTTTAGACTTCTAGCATTGAGCAGCATTATCCTCAGAGTTTGTTTGCTTGTACTTGTTATGGTGGTGAATTTGTCATTTGAACCTTGCCTAAAAAAGGCACTATAGGGGTGGCAAGAACCTTAGCCAGTATCCGGAATCCCAAGGGCGACAGGTGCAGGCCATCTCTGACAAAGCATTGTGGTCTGTTGATCATGTCATCCCAGGCAGACAAATACTGGATCCCTTTCGAATGACACCAGAAACTTAGCCAATTGTTGAAGTCAATCATTTTGTCCTTGTACTGTGGTATCATTCTGGGTGATGGCAGGATGCTACTAAGGGCTAAGGTCATACCTGCCTGGGCTATAAGATCAGAGAGCTCCTCCATGTCTCTTTTCATGTAGTCCAGGGAGATACGTCTCGTGGACAATGACAGAGTCATATTTGTACTTGTTGTGGAGTGACCTGAGTGCATGCGTTATGTGGCGGATTCTGGCACCCGACAGGCAGCTGACAGTGACTTTCTCCTTGTTTAGCCTGGTGAGTGGAACATCGCTGTGCCTGACTGTAGAGTCACCTATGACTGGAGTGTTGGGTACGTTGTTATGCCTTATGGGCTGTGGTTGAGTGGCACACTGAGATTGTGTGCTATGTGTCATTTGGGTTGTGTTGGGGGGGGGGTGGAGTTTGCTTGCGTTTCTTCTTTGGAGGTCCCTGTTGCTTGGGCAGGTTTTTATTGAGAGCCTCCGCGAATGTAGGTGTGTGTTTTGCATTTCTGTGTGTGTGTTTTGGTGGTGTAGATTTTGAGAAACTATGTGATGAGTGTGTTGTGGTGCAAGTGTTTACCTTCTCCTCTTGACTGTTTATTCCTCTCTTCGGAATTAAACTTGGGAATTTATTAAACCATCACTTACAACGTAAGCAGTCATACATCTATGTAAATGAAAACAAACCACACCAACACAATCCTAATTGTAAGTATTTTACATCACAAACCATACTGACACACTCCCAGTTGCAAACATTATACAACACACAATCTACCCAATCGGTTTCAGTCAAACATTACACAGCTCATTTAAAGTCCTGCCTTCTTTTAAAGCTCATTCCTGCCATGTATGTATTGTTCTCACAATTCACATTTTTTTCTATGTAGTTTGCTCCTACCTTTTTCTAAAGATCTCAATTCCACTTGTTTTATTTCTGTTACTATATTCACAACTTCTAATATAGTTGGTTTAGATTTTGATTTCAATTTTCTAGTAATTGCTTTTTTGGCAGCCACCATAATTAGAAACATCAAGACCTTGCCATGTCTAGGCAATTCCGATTCTGTATCATAGCTCAGAAAATCATCTCCCTCGTCACACCAGTCTGCCCACCCAGCAACTCCCAACAGTGCATCCTGCAGGGAATCCTTAAAGTCTGCCAACTCACTGCACTCCCAGAAAAATGTTCCCAATTACCTCTTTTTTCCCCGTCACACCTCCAACATTTGCTCTCTGCCTGGGGAAAAAATTATCTGAAGTCTACTTGCGGTATAAAAACGACTGTAAACATTTTCAAGCATAAATCTGTGAATTGCTTATCCAGTCTCTCTTCCCAATCCTTTCAAACCTCCTTTGGTTGATTCTTATAACTGTTATGCAATATTTTATATGTTCTACTAATTATTGCTTTTGTAATGGCTGCTTCTGTTCTAGATTATATTAAAAACTCTACCAGTGCTAATCTTTCATTTTGGACCCCCCTATTTTTTTTTCTTGAATTAAAAGGAAGTTTTGAGCCACTAAAATGTAAGATCTCCATAAACCGTCCTTTTAGTTCACTCAAACTTTGTTTTTTGCCGTCATTATTTTATTTTATTTTATTTATTTTTTTTACTTTCATTACAATGAGTTAAGTGCATCTGTGGAGATTGTGGAGACTCCCATTCCTCTCACACTGTGCGCACCCACAGTCCATCAGTGGCTGCAGTCATGTAAACATATGGTTAGTGTGGTCCATATGCAGCCTCTCACTTTGGTTGTATGCTGCTAACATTCTGATCCCTCACCACACTAAGCTGAATGTAGATGATACTGCTTTTGGGTCATCCTTTCCACTTAAATTTAATTCCTTTCTTCTATGTATTATATCCTCCATTCATTTTACGTCTTTCAAGAAAGAGTTGTTGGAATACATTAAATTGTTATCCAGTCTGGATTGTGGTGTTGCATAGATAACATTCTGAATTCCTGCACTTCCTTTGTCCCTGGAACTATGTTTTCCTTTTATCTCTACTGCATTATACCTCCAGACTGATAATGACATTGCAGTTATGCAGAAGTATCAAGCAGAAATATATAACAATTATATCCAAGTCTTACTCTATTTCACTTTTATTTAACATTTGATACCAAATAATGCTTTAGGCAGCTTTGCACATTAAGTGGTTATCTTTTCTCTAGCACAGTTTTAATTGAAGATGTACATTTTTTAGATGTGTGCAGACTTTTACATAGCAAGTACTGTATCATACAGATCAGTTGGTCACATATGTAATAATTACTGGGTATTCTACACAAACATGCTACCATAGTCATATCAGAGCATGCTATATTGAAATTGATTGCGGTCCTCCTTGTGATTTACAGTTCTTTTTACACTGTGTTCTGTTATTGTGACACAGCATTTATTCTGTCACGGTAGTGCATTTTATTAGAGATTTCCCCAAGGGCTTGTACTGTAAGCAGACTGGGCTCAGTTGGACCAAGCCATTTACTAATGTGAGTGAATCAGAACTACTTCTTACCAATGTAGTGAGGTGCTGTTGCTGCTGCTACTACTCTACTGTTGGCTATACACTTGATTGTTCAGTTATCTGTTATCTGCTTGGTCTTTAGGTACACGCTTCATAGTGGTGCTGTGAATATTTATAGGGCTAGAGCCATTGTGGGTGATGGGGCTTTCTCATGCCATACTGTATAAAATGTATTACCTTTTGCTTTAGTAGTGAAAGTATTCCACATTATGCAAAATCAGAATTGAGTGCTGTTGCTCACATTAGACTGCTTTTGGCTTCTGTCATTTTCTCAATTGCCTATAAATTAACTGGATGTATTGCCATTGTAAGAACTTCTTCTTCTTTCGGCTTTTCCCAGTTAGGGGTCGCCACAGCGGATCACCTGTCCGTTCATGATTGGCAGTGGAGTTTTACGGTGTCGAGTTGCCAGCCCAGCGCCCAACCTTCCACAGAAAGCACACACATGCACGCACTCATGCCTAGGGCCAGTTTAGAGTGTCCAGTCCACCTACAGTATGTCTTTGGGATGTGGGAGGAAACCGGAGCACCCGGGGGAAACCCAAGCGACCACAAGGAGGACAAGTAGACTCTGCACAGAAGGCACCCCAGCCAAGAATCAAACCGGAGAACCTCTTGCTGTGAGGCAGCAACGCTAACCGCAGCACCATTATAATTGTAAGAACAATTAACTTAATTTCTTAATGAAGTGTTTTCTGTTCCGCTTATTTATGTAGTTACTGTACTAATGTTAACTTAAATTGTTGTGATACCATGTATATGGATTTAGTATATACTGTTGCTTTATGTCTTTCCATGATTATTGTCAAGGCTTCATGTTACGTCTGAAATGGCCCATGCTGGGTCACTGAATGAAGCAAGTATGTTAGAAAAGCAGTTCAAACAAACAAGGTGAATAAAAGGAGAAGTGATAGGAGCAAGTCTATCCTCAACCTGTAAGATAAGGGCTACAGGCTTTGTCTGTGCTAGGCACTTCAAATTTGCCAATACTGCATTTCCAACATCTTTCCCATAATACACTGCAATAACTTCTCTCCCCAGTTCTTTGGTAGCTGAACTGAGGCATGGCTAGTTATCACAATCTAAAAGTGCACAAGCACCAAAGAGGTAGAAAGAGGTTTGTTTTTTGTTTTTGTGGTATTTTCGTGTTTGTAGGTTCAGATTGTATCTAGTTTGGTGCCTTTGTTTTAGGATCATTGTTTTTGGTTTTAAACTTTATGGTGTCTTTGTTTTGACATGACTTTTATTTGAAGTAAATAAGTGTTGCAGTAGGCAGTTCTTGTACTTCTTGAAGGAGATAAGTAACACTGCTGGCAGAGGTTAAAAAATGCATTTTCCCTGAAAGTAAGCAGTGAAACATTCTGTGATCCATCTTAGATTTGTCACCTTTTTAGATGCAGAAAGTGAGACATTCTTTTGTGGAAGTGTGAGGTTTTACAGGACAAACCATCCCCACAACCACTGCAAAACTGCAAATAACTAGACTTTACATTTGTGCCAAATTAAAAAAATCTCTCTTGCAGTTTGTGTTGTTTCCCATAATGTTAAGGTGTTTCAGACAGAATAATTGTTTCATGTGACTCTTAGAGGAAAATTTTGGAAACACTTTTTGTCCTTAAATTTGAAAGCATTGTTACTTCTCATATTACCCTAACAGGCACTGTCCTGCATTAAGAGTGAAGGGTGGTAGCTGTAATGCAAATGCCATGGTTGAAACCCTCAGTAAGATTTTCACACTCCAGACTGACACTTTTGGTACATATCCAGTTATTTCTCATGAACAGCAAAAGATCAGTGAAGATATCTTCAGTCATAGATGGTTTCTAGGCTTGAAGTCCAGATTCCCAGTTGCCCTCAAGCAATGATTAAGTGATTTTGTCAAGGTCACAATAGGCAAATGAGGACAGTGGTAATTATACCCTGTACCACAGGAACTAATAGAGTTCACAGCCTTAATCTTCTTCACCAACTGCCAGACTCAACTGGTCATGGTTTCTGTGTTACTGACTTTACCTCATGATTGTAAGCAGGCTTCTAAATATTTTCTTTATTTGGCAGTCTTGATGCAGATTCCCTCTTTGTGGGACAGCTGCTTCATATGTTTATAGGCAAGTACTAGGCCAGTTTACCTTGCGGTCCATATTAAGCCTAGCCAATTGTTTTGTTTTTTTTTTGTGCTCAAGTTAACCTTTCCCATTTTGTTAGAGATTGGCTTTATCCATCCCACTGTTAATAACTGTATATTGCCCCTAACGGGAATAACTGGGATCATACCATAGATAATATGAGGGGACCCATGCATTTGACAAAGCATTTAGGAGCTACGTCTGTCCATTTGTAATATAAGTAGCAGTCCTGGGGTGAATTTTCTGTTTCCCATCCATAGATCCAAATTGTGTTTGAGTGTGGACAGGGATGAGCTTTGTTTTATATGGGTATGAGTCTGTTCGAGAGCAGCGGTATCCTTTGTGAGAAATACCTGCCCCTCCAAACCATTATCTTGATGTTATAGAAGAAGTTTAGATCCCTAGATTGAGTATTTCTTATCCCATTTGACTTGTTGATGTGC
This sequence comes from Protopterus annectens, assembly GCF_019279795.1. Taxonomy (NCBI): domain Eukaryota; kingdom Metazoa; phylum Chordata; order Ceratodontiformes; family Protopteridae; genus Protopterus; species Protopterus annectens. Next base: position 905,094,717 of record NC_056745.1, read on the forward strand.
TGTAAATCCATCAGTACTGGGTCCAAGGATGCCTTGTATGGCTGACACAGGGCACCTCTTAGCAATCTGTAGAATACTGAGTATAGTGACAGGGCTTTGAGATGGTCAATTTAGGGTATGTTTAGGCCTTGTATCCTTTTTGTCTGTTCATCTTTAGTCATGATTTCTGTGTTTCTGACTTTTCCTCCTGGCTATGAAGATGCTTCTAAAAAACAATTCCTTTGTACAGATGGTTGTCCCAGATTGCTGTCTCTTCATCTTCCCATGCTGTAAGAGAGTCACCAGTTTTAAGTGTTTTTCACACTGTTTTTTCTGCCTTTCCCTTTATTCTGTAAATGTATGGGTCTTATTCATTGTAATTTGACTTTATATCCTACAATATGCTTCAAATCTTTATATCCCAGAAGAAAAGGACTGCCATCTTCATCCCATTCATAGAATATGTTGCTTCATTCTTAACCTGTCCTATACTATTTCAGGGTTACAGATTCTGTTTAATAAATTGTGCCAGTTTATCTGATGGCACCTTACACAGAGCAACACTTTAAAAAAATATTTATTTTATTTTTTTTATTTTATTGTACGTTTGTTGACCGGGATAGTCCGACTGGATATATGTCCATTTTCAGCGGAGGCCCAGGGAGAAAAGTTCCACATACCAAAAAAGAGATAGTACATACATCACTGAGTGATAAATTCAGGCAGACATGTTTAGAAAAATATAGACAAAGAATGCAGGCAGATATCAATATACACAATGTGCAGACTTACATCTGATTGGCAGAGACGTATCAGAAAATGTGAACATAGAATACAATCAGATTTCATAATTCACAGTGCTTAGACATTCAAATGCTATGAGGCATTGATACTTGCCTAAACAGCAGGTTGGGTAGCAAGACATGCATTAGTGAAGTTGTTAGGTTTAGAACAAGAGCACAGCCAATGAGATGTGAAGTATTTTTTGAGTTCTCTTTTAAATCAGGGTAGTGAGGTTTCCTTGGTAATGGTAGTAGGGAGTAGATTCCAGATTTTACCGGTTGATTTGGCAAATATAGCATTGCCTGCAGAGTTGTTGGATTTTTGGGTCAGTATCAATAGTTTATCAGCTGAGCGTAATGGCCTGGGGACACTATGAGGGGTGAGAATATTTTTGAAGGCAGGGGTGTTATCAGGTTGATGGAGTATTTTATGTGCTACTATAAGCTGGTTGAACTGTAGAAGGGTAGGATACTCTAGACATCCCAGTGCTTTGAGGTTCTGGCAATGGCGGGTCCTAAAAGCCATGCCAGTAGTGAATCTGGCTATATGATTGTAACATCCTGATAATTTGTTGAGATCGGTTTTGGATAGGTTGGTGAGTATAGGGGAGGCATACATAAGAGTAGAGAGGAGGTGTGATCTTGCAATAGCTACCCTAGCTAGGGGGGGTGAGGAAAGGTTTGGCTTTGTACATGGAGCTAAGTTTTTTGTTGATGGACTTAATAGTGTGATTTACATGTTTATCAAATTTAAGGTTGTCTATTGTTCTGCCTAGAAGCTTTGTATGGTCATCAGTAGAGATAATGGTGTAATTGCTAGATTTGATGTTGAAGGAAGGAGGAGAAATTCTACGGTTAGGGGAGAAAAGTAGTAGCTTGGTTTTGTTAGGATTTAGAAGCAGGCGGCGATTAGCTAGCCATGTTTCTACCATGCTGAAAGTGGTCTTGGGTGAGGGTTAGAAGTTGTGTAGGAGAAGAGGCAGAGCATATTAGCATTGAGTCATCTGCATATTGGATGCCGGTGGCTCCTGGGATGGTGGTGTGCAGATCATTGTTAAAGACAGAGAAAAGAAGGGGACCTAATATGGACCCTTCTGGGACACCTAGGGTTAGAGGAAGTTGGGATGACAGCTTGCTCTGCCATAAGACAGCCTGCTGTCTACCGTTTAGGTAGGAGTGAAACCATTGTATTGCATGTTGGTCTAAACCAATGGTTTGTAGGGTATTGAGCAGTAGCTGAAGGTTGACCATATCGAAAGCTTTTGAGAGATCTAGGAAGAGTGCTGAAGATAGTTTGTTGTTGTTACGATGAAGATTGATGACATTAGAGAAAGACAGAAGAGCCGTGGTGGTACTGTGGAATGGCGTAAAGCTGTGCTGAGAGTTGGCAAGCTTTCCGTTTTAAATAAAAAAGTGCATGATTTGTTTGTGTATGCATCCTTCCATGATTTTAGCTAGTGGTGAAAGAATGGCTATAGGTCTAAAGTTAGATAATTCTGTGGAACTTCCTCCTTTATGGAGAGGTATAACGTGATATTTTCCATATTGCTGGGATGGATCCTTCTGAGATGGATCTGTTGATCAGAATAGAAATGGGAAGTGCTATGGCATCAGCTGCTTTTTGAAGATATTCAGCTGGGAGGTGGTCAGTAGCTAGTGTAGTAGGTTTTAGCTTTTTGAGTGAGGTCCGGAGCAGGTTGGCAGGTACGGTTTGAAAGGTAAAGGTAGGTTGGGTACTAGGTGGATCAGGGCTAGATGTGCCAGAGCTGGTGTTTGTGTCCGATGGAGTGAGATGGGTAGGTAGAGACTGGATAGTTTCAGTAAAGGAGCTGAAGCTGTTCGCAATTACTACAGGGGATTTATCAAGGGCAGCTGATGGGATAGGAGTGGTGGAATGGCCTGGGTGGAGAAGATTGTTAATACCAGCCCAGAACATTTGAGGTTTTAGCTGATATTTTTGTTGTAGGAGGGTGTAGTGATTTTTTTTTTTTTGTCTAGAATGACAGATTTTTTGGTCTGATTCCTTAGCTGCCGGTATCTTACGTGGTCCATAGGGGCTTTGGTAACATGCCACCTGGCCCAGGCGTTATTTCTTAGTTTAATTTTGTTTTTTGTTTCTTTAGATAGCCACGGTGCAACTGTGGCTTTTACATGGATGGTACGGGTAGGAGTATGGTGGTTAAGGATAGCCAGAAATCTGGTATAAATACTCAACTGCTTCTTGTAATGGGAGTTGTTTCAAGACATTCCAGTTACATGCTTTGAGTTCATTTTGAAAGTTGTCAAGGTTAAAGTTCCTGACGTTTCTTATAGTTTTGTAGGTGGGCTGGTTGGGAATGTCTGCTTTGAGCCTAATAATGTAGGTAAGGCAGTGATCACTTAAATCATCGGGTAATGTACCTGACTTGTACTTTTGGGGGTGGCTGCTAATAAGTATCCAATCCAAGTATTTTGTTAACCTGGTTGTCCATTTGGGTTGAGTTCCAGTTTTTGGAGATTCAGAAGCACCAGTCTTATGTGGTTTTCTCAGTCTCATTAAGCAAACTTAGGCTGAGAGACCGACCTAAGACCTCAGTATGAATCTTATTAGCAGCTTATGGATTTAATCATCTGTAGTATGCTAGACTAAGGCAGATGCTAACTGGGTGCCCCCCACTGAGATAAAAACATTCATTAGAGAGCAGAATCTTTGCCCACAACATGCAAGAACCAAGACCATTGACAAGTTTATTTGTGCATGTCAGCTTTTGCAGTGGTCGCCATAAACAGGTGTTTGCAGTTTGCCATATCAGTGCCTTCAGAGCCTCTTCCAGCATTAGCTCTCCTTGGTGATAAAAGGGCACCTTCATTGGTTCCTATCTCACTACTGACTCCTGACTTGCATAGGATTATCCCAGGAATCACGGAGGTGGAATATCCAGACATTTCCATAAGGGAAGTGCCTGCAGTTATCCACATTAGTAAGGCTCAAGCTCTGACTAAGGAAGGGGGGACCTGTCTGTCCTGAGTATCATCCGCAATATTCAGAAAAAACCTTCAAAGGTACTCTGTTTCAAAAAGTGAAGAGGAGAAATATGGTATGCCCTAGTATCCAATTGGAATGCATGAGATCTGAATCCTGTCCCAGTATTCAGCATAAAGCAAATAAACTGTCAGTCTGTTACAGGACACACGCACGCATTTGTAGGCAATTTTGATTGTGTTTCACTGAGGGCTTGTCTTTGAGATATTCTTCTCAGTTTACTCTTTTGGAGCATGATGATTGTTTTCAGTCATCTGATGTGTGTCAGCTGCACATAATGTAACTTTTAATGGAACAACTAATTAATATGGGTGAAATATTTAAACTGGGCAATTACTGCCTTCTCCAGAAAAGGGTACCTGACAATGTTTAGGTTAATAGAGTCTACAGATATCATTCAGTCTATGTTTAAAACTTTCAAGAAAGTTTGTTTTTGTAACAGCTTACATCAGTTTTGCAGGCACAATCAAAAGAGCTGCTTATGTAAGTGCAGTGTAGACAGTTCCCACTTGTTTTATAATTTAAAAGCTGACCCATCAAGCTTCACATTGTAATCTCCTTCTAGGGAAGGATCTTATTCCAGTGCTTTCACTTGGCATCCTTCTCATTTAGAAGGTAGGTTTGTTGTTTAAGAGGTAGCACTTCAGCAGTAAGCCAGGAAATATTGAGTTGACGTGTTGTTTTATCAAAATTTGGTTACAATAAATTAATTCCACTCTTTCTAAGATGCCATATGTTAAAGGTAAAGATAATGTGCAACTTTAATAAAAGTCTGCAGAAACCTATGCACTTAAATGTTCCAGTGATTCTGTACACCAGAACAGCAGTGACTGTAGTGATAATCAGAAGCCATGCTTAGCTGATGTCAACAAACTTACCACAAGATGTGACATCATACAATTTGGATGTTCTTTTAAAAGGCAATTTACTTTTTGCTAGAAAGTCTTCTGATCTAACTAAAGTTTTTTTTTTTTTTAATGGAATAAAGGTAAAATACCAAAATCTTGGTAAAATTCCTATCACCCAGAAAACTTAAACTTCTCCATCAGCCTTATCCCAGTAAGCAAGGTACTAGAAATGAGACAGTGTTCTATATAGTATATAGGTGCAGTATATAGAAATATATTTTTAAAATTAGTGATTTAGTACTGTTACTCTGGTAATGTTAATATCAGGATTTTAATTTAGTTATGCTATGTTATAATTTTGCCATCTTTCTTGATCATGAAGGTCATTTAGACTACTTGAGCAGTTTAAAAAAAAACAAAAAAACATCAAAAGCAGATGTTCTTTGTGTTTCACTGTTGCATTCATCACATCTGGGTTATCTGCTTGCAGATAGCCTTCAGCCGGCCCGAATACCAAAGTCTTCGGATTTCTGCATTGGATGCTGTCGTTTCTTCCATGATGTCAGGTCGTCAGGGGTATAAAATATGCAGCCGACGCCATTACATCAGTCTTTGCCTGAAGCAGAAGCAGTTCACAAGTGCCGGTCAGCCGACTCCTGAAATTTTCATTTTCGAGTTTCAGACCTGAAGTCTTCAAAAAGATAAGTACCCCATTGGGGATCCTTTTTTCTTGCTCTAACCGATGTCAGAAAAAATTAACAATTGTCTTGCCTGTGAAAAGCAAATACCTCATGGAGAGTTTCATTCTTATTGCGTCACCTGTTTAAGCCCAGACCACGACGTCCCTCGCTGTCAGTTTTGTGTCTTGTTCAATGCCCGAACTATTCGTCGTCGGGCAATTTTTGTAGCTAAATACTTTCATTCTCGATCTCCATACTCTGAAATGGCTTCCTTATGCCATCCGACTACCGATCTTCTGAAAAAATGCAAGGATAAAGACAGAGACCACTTAAGTCCAAAACTGCCAACGACACTACTGTTAAGCTAGTTGCCAGTCCGCCGGTACTTAGTGAGGCGCTTTCACAGCCCCTGATAACCGCTACTACCGATTTGCAGGCCTCTACTGAGACCCATTTGGAGTCCGGTATGCCTCGAGATGCTTCTTTGACTGTGGAACCTGCGGATGTCTCTAACTTGAATAGGTCCGGAGCCGCTGTGCAGGCACTGGCTTCTGAGGGTGTATTCAGGCCTAATGATTTTCATATTAAACTGACTACTTCATTTCAAGCTAAGAATTCCAAATTCCTCAGGCCTAAAGCTCGCACTAAGCCTAGAAAACCGACTAGCAACGCGCATTCTCAGGCCCATACCCATATGCCTCAAAAACAAATGATTAGAATGGGTGAAGACCTTATTACCTTAATTAGGGGAAGCCTGCCTTCCCCCTCTAAGAGACCTAGAACTGATTTTCTTTCTGGTTCTTCGGAGTCTGATATCTCTACTCCTTACAGTCCAAAAAGAGACTTAAGGAATTTTTAAACCTGTCTCAACAGAGGACTCTAGCTGTCCCTCCTGTTCTGGAGCTTGTAGATGATGTTTTCATGGAATCCAGTCTTACCCCAGATACTTTGCCTCCTGCTCCCAGGAAACCTGACAGGTACTACAGAGCAGTGTTCAAGAATCCTACTGTGGATCCAGATACCATTTCCCAAGGACCAAAAGGCATTAAGGCTACAACTGCCAAAAATCCTGCCGCTTCTGATAAGGATTCTAGAGCTTTAGACAGATACGGTAAGAAGGTATATACTTCTGCTACTTTGGCATTAGGGCTTTAAATTGCAAGTTTCATATGTTAAAGTATCAGCAGCATATAATGAGATTAATTAAACAGAAAATGATGTTGATTCCTGACTGTGCTGAACGCAAAGATTTACAAGAGTTAATGCATTCTGCTGACCAAGTAGGTAAGCATACTTTGCAATGTGGTTTTGATGCTTTAGAAGCATCTTGCAGGGCTGCTGTTACTGGGTCTGTACTTAGAAGGCATGCTTGGCTTAAGGAACAAAACTTGCCAGATCATGTTTAAGCTTAATTACTGGATGCACCCTCAAACCAAGTGCACCTCTTTGGCAACAAAGCAGAAGTCCTCAAAAGGATGGAGGAAAAAGCTAAATCTATGCAAACTGTTAAAGATTTCTTACAAGTACAGCCACCTAGATTCAGTAGACATTGGCCTTCAAAGAACTGGTCCTTTCCAGGCCTTCTCAGTCCAAACCCAGCAGACCACCAAGACTTCAGTCTCAGGCTATGCACAGATCTAAACAGTGGGTGGGCCCCACTTCCAAAGCAGGGAGTAGTAAGCCACCCCCCTATGGAAAAATCGCACAATGACTTATCCTTAACAATGACTTATCCTTAACTCTTCCGAGCCTTGCTCAACTACTTGCTCCCTTAGGAGGAAAGCTTGCCCTGCATGCAAAAAACTGGGAATTCATTACCCAGGACAAATGGGTTTTAAACATAGCTGCCCTAGGGTACATATTCCACTTCCAGTCACTCCCAACCCCAAGTGGATGGCCAGACCTCCCCCCAAACCAGTGGGCTGACGCCCAAAAACAAGTACTCGCTCCTCAGTATCAGGGCTATTCAACCTGTCCCAGCAGAGCAAAGGGGACAAGGTTTTTATTCAAAATGTTCCTGGTTCCCAGACAAGAGAACTTCTGGTGTCCTATCCTGGGCCTTTCTTATTCTCAACACCTTTCTGGTGTTTCCAAAATTCAAAATGCTAACTCTTCAACAGCTTCTTCCTATGCTAGCCAAGGATGCCTGGCTGGCAACTCTAGACTTAAAAGAAGCTTACCTGCACATCCCACTAAGGGAATCCTGCAGATAATACCTATGCTTCAGGGCAGGCTCCATGCACTATCAGTTCTCTGCACTTCCCTTTGGTTTATCTACTGCACCCAGGGTATTCACAAAGTGGTTAGCTCCAGCCTTTGCATTTTGCAGGCAGAGAAATATTCAGTTTTACCCATACTTGGACGATTGCTTGATTAAGGCAGAGAGTCAGGATTTGCTATTACAACACGTGGCATTTGTAAAGAGACTTCTAACTTCTCTGGGGTACACCATCAATGAGAAGAAATCACAGCTATTACCCTGCCAACAGATTGTATTTGTGGGAACAAGCTTGAACACAACTTTCCAGATGGCATTCCTCACTCCAGAGAAATAAGTTCATTTGACAACCTACTTCAAACTACTGGCCACAAAAACCCAGCTATCTGCAAGGAAAATCCTGCAAGCCCTGGGATTCATGGCCTTTTGCATTCTGTTAATTGCAAGATTGCATGTGAGGAAACTTCAGTGGTATCTAAAAAGTCAATGGTGTCAACATTCTCAGGACCTGGAAACAATGATTCCTATCATTCCTTGTCTAAGGACAGAGTTCCTTTGGTGGGCAGAGGCCTACTACCACAACAAGGGACTCCCTTTCACTCTACCCCCTGCCGCCCAAACCCTAACAGATGCATCAGACTATGTATGGGGCCTCACATGGCAGGGCAGTGCATTTAGGGTAAATGGAACCCAAAACAGATGCACCTGCATCAATCAGAAAGAAATGTTAGCTGTACAGAATGCTCTGACAGCCTTCAAAGACTGTATTCTTCCAGGACAACTATTTGTAAAGACCGACAACACCACAGTTATGTGATACATAAACAAGCAGGGGGGAACCCATTCCTACCCAATCTGCAGACTAGCCATGGCTCTGTGGAGCACAGCCTAGAGCTACCAAATGAACCTACAAGCTCTATTCCTGCCAGGCAAACTAAATTCACTGGCAGACGACTTAAGCAGAAATCTCATGGACCCACATGAATGGAAATTGGAACCCAAAATATTCAAGTTCTTGAGGAGTAAATGGGGGGGACACCAGAGGTAGACCTGTTTGCATTCCCTCAGAAATACCAATTGAGCAAATTCTGCACCAGAACTCCCCACAGTAAAACTTGGAAAGTGGATGCCCTGTCCTTTTCCTGGGAAAGCCTCTCAGTTTATGCCTTTCCTCCTCTGCCTCTCCTCTCAAAGTTTCTACTAAAGATCAAACAGGACAAGCCAAGGACAATACTGATTGCACCAGACTGACCACACCAGCATTGGTACCTTTTTTTGCGCAGTCTGACAGTGCTACAGCCTTGGCACCTGCCTCAGACCCCTTCCCTGCTGTCCCAGCAGGCGGGCCAGATTCTGTACCCTCAGCTTCAAACCCTCAACCTTGCAGCCTGGCTAATTCCCTGAGCTCACCTCCAGCAACCCTCAGTAAGCAGGTGCTGGATGTCATTCTTGAGGCAAAGAGGCCTAGTACTAGAAAATCCTGTTTGGAAAAGATACTGTTCCTGGAGCTAGGTCAGGGGATGGGCACAGCGGTGCCCAGCTTACGTCATATTCTAGATTATTTAACAGAAATGCTCCACAAGGGCCTATCCTTCTCTTCAGTTAAGATTCATGCCTCGGCCATATCAGCACATTATAATACTGAGCCACCCCTCTTCTCTCATTCCCCCCAGGAGAGCTCCCACTCCAGCCTGGGACCTTAACTTTGTATTGGAAAAACTCACTCTTCCCCCCTTGGAACTAGCTGTTACAGCAGAGTTGAAATTCCTTTCTTGGCATCACTTCAGCAAGAAGAGTGTCTGAACTGCAGGCCCTCATGGCAGTGGAACCCTTCATTATCTTCCATGCGGACAGGGTTTCCCTCAGGACTACTCCATCCTTTATGCCCAAGGTGGTGTCTAGTGTGGCTCTAAACCAGTCCATTCATTTGCCTATTTGTTCCCTAATTCTCAGAATAAAGGGGGAAAGGATACTGCATTCTCTGGAAGTACACAGACATTTTAGATTCTATTTGGACAGGATTAAGCCTCTCAGAAAATCCGACCAGCTGCTAGTTAGCTTTGCTGCAGGGGCAGAGGGGAAGGCCATTTCAAAGCAAACCATTTCCAAATAGATAGCACATTGCATCCATTTCTGCTACAAACACCATGGAAATCCTACCCCACAGGGGATAAGAACACATTCCACCAGGACTGCATCTACCTCTACTGCATTTCTCAGAAGAGTCCGTACCAGGACATTCTGGAAGCTGCAACCTGGAGCTCTGTACATACTTTCACTAAGCATTATCACCTGCCTATCTTTTCTAAATCCAGAGCTGGATTTGCCACAGCAGTCTTACAGGGCCTTATTGCTAGCCCTAATGCTCTTTAGCTACCTCCACCCTTCCTTAGCTTTGGGAATCAACCCAAATGTGATGACTGCAACAGTGAAACACGAAGAACATAGTACAGTTGTGTACTTATCATAAATGTAGATGTTCGAGTGTATTCACTGTTGCAGTCCTGGTTACCCTCCGTCCAGCCTCCTGACTTCTCTTGACTTTTACCTTTCCCCTTTGTTTGGCATATACTATGTCATGTATATTTGCTTTTTGCTAGGGGTTTTCCCGCATATCACTTAGGCAATCATACATTTATATAAATGAAAACAAACCATATTGACATAATTTTGGTTGTAAACATTATACATCACAAACCATATTGGCATAATTTTAGCTGCAAACATTATACATCACTTATAATTTATCCAGTCATTGTCAGTCAAATGTTGCATAGCTCTTTCAAATCCTGACTTTGTTTAAACCTCATTCCTGCTCTGCAAGTATTGTTTCCACAATTCCCAAATTTTCTATGTAATTTGCTCCTACCTTTTCTAAAGATCCCAATTCCGGTTTTTATCTCAATATATTCAATACATCTAGTATAGTTGGTTTAGACTTTGATTTCCATTTTATAGTAAGGCCTTACTATGTCTAGGCAATTCCGATTCTGTATCATAGCTCAAAAAAATAATTTTCTTAGTTACACCAATTTGTTCACCCAGTATCTCTGACAGCATAGTCATCAGGGAATCTTTAAAGTCTGAAAACTCATTACACTCCCAGAAATACATATTCCCAGTCACCTGTTACTTCTCCATCATATCTCCCAACATTTGCTGTCTACCAGAGGAACAATTTTGTTGAATCTACTTGAGGTATAAAAATACCGATGTAAACACTTCCAAGCAAAGATCCTAAATCTTCTAGACTTTGTTGCATATTTGGGAGACATACACATATCCCTTCATTGTTTCTTTGTGAATTGCTTATCCAATCTCTGTCTCTTCCCAATCCTTTCTAAATTCCTCTGCTTGATTCTTAGTTACTATGGAATATTTTATATGCTGTACTAATTATTCCTTTTTTAACAGCAGCTTCTGTTCTGGATTCTACTAAAAACTGTATCAGTGCTGGTCTTTCATTTCGGATCCCCTTCTTTCTTTCTCTTTGCCTTTCCTATGAAGGATTGATATTTGAGTATAGGCAATCTCTTGTTTGCAGTCCAAATAAGTTCTTGGCTTCTTCCCATTCTATTAAGTTCCCTCTCCAATTATTTGCTCCCAATACCTTGGTTCTGTTGCCAATTTTCTCCAGTAAATTCCAGCCCACTCTTGCCTATTGTCTGTTTCCCTAATTGCAGTCATCCCTATCGGCAGAATCTCCTTTCTCCATTCCCATGTTGGCTTAGTTCTTAGAATACCTTCTGCCACTTTATGAACATAATATTCTCTAAGATTGTTGTTCTCCTTAAGGATCTGCATCCAAAATCCAAGTATTTCCTTGTTTCTTGAGCTTCCCCCCATTACATCATCATCCTTTTCAACTTTGAATTATAGGCTTCCGCTTGTGCCATGTGTAGGAGGCTCATCTCTGTAGCTCTGAAATGCCCCTTCAAATCGGGTAATCCCAAACTGCCTTGTTTTTTTGGAAGAATCAGGTTATCTCACTTGACTCTTGCCTCCTTCCTGTCCCAGATGAAGTCTTTCAGTTCTTTATTAATTGCTATCCAGAACTTCTCCTCTGGTTGAAAAAAAATATGCCTGACTTCTGCATAAAACTAAAGGGGCTAAAAGCATTTTAACTGCTTGTATCTTGCTATCAATATCCGTATAATAGAGCTTCCTCAGTTTTTGTGTTATCTTTTGTTTAGTCTCTTCCCACATGCCCTTAGCTGTCACACCAGAATCCCTTTTAACCCATACTCCCAAATACTTTATTTTGTCATGTCCCCGTAAATATGGATATTACTGAACCAGTTTGTGTGTGGGTACATAATTTACTGCTGTTGCCTTTGTTTTATCTTCATTAATTTTGTATCCTTAAAATATTTGAAACTGCCTCAGAATGTTCCACAACACTGAAATATTTTCTGGCGTTATCAGGTATGAAGTAATATCATCTGCAAATAAAGCCAGCTTTTCTTGACTGCCATTCCAATTGCATCCTTGAGTTTGTGTCCCTTATTTCTTTGCCATTGGTTCTAAATATAATGCAAATAACACAGGGGAAAGAGGACACCCCTACCCGATTCCTCCACTCAAAAATTATTAGAGGAACCCACATACTTTAATTTTCTCCTCTGATCCCTCATATATCCTCCTGTTCAGTTTTATAATTTTATCAGGGAATGCATATGCTTCCGTTGCCCTGCTCACAAACTCGCAGCTTACTCTGTCAAATGCTTTTTTCAGCATCAAGACCCACTAGCAACAATGGTATTTTCTCACATTCTGCTTCCCTCAGGGTCATCAATGTTCTGTTAATTTTGTCATACATTTGCCTTCCTTCCACAAAGCCACATTGATCCATATTTATCAATGGTTTGTCATCATGTTTGCCATTGTTTTAGCCATTTTAGACATAAACACTTTATAATCATGGTTTAGATTGAAATGGGCCTGTATGAAGCTGGATCTGATGGATCTTGACCCTCTTTAAGTATCGCAGCCACCACCACTTTCTTCTTGGATGTTGGAGCTTTTCCTCCTCTTAAAATACTGTTAAATAAAACCTTCCAGAGCTTTATCCGTTTTTTTCCCTGCTAGCTTCCAAACTTCCACAGGAATACCATCTATTCCTGGGGACTTTCCTGTGGATTGGTTATACATCACCATTTTTTATCTCATCTCTTCCTGACCTGCCCTGTTAGTAATTGAGCCTCACCTGCCTCTAACCTTGACATATTTAATTCTTCCATAAAACTTTTCCATATGTACCTTTTCTTGATTTCCATATTTCTCTGCTTTATACAGACTTTTTAAAAAATGTTCCAAAATATTTCTAGTACTTTTTACAGCATCTGTTATCTTCCTCATTAAGCTTGGCAAAAAACCTTTCTACTTTCTGTTGCTTGAGTCGTGCAAAAAGTTTTTGTGCTCTGGAGTTTTTATCAAAGAGCAGCTGCTTAACAGCAATCTTTCTAAGCTTGTGCATATTATCGAGGTAATCCCTTGTTTTCTGTTTAGCATTCTGCAAATGCTCCTTCTCTTGTGAGTTTCCCCTTTTCTGCAATACTTTAACATTTGTCAGTCCCTCTAAGTAATTATTTTTACCTGCTAACCATATCTCTTTCTTTTAGTTCCATCCTGTTTTTAAACTCCACTTCAATTTAATCCACTCCTTAGCTATATTTTCAGAAGAAATTTCTATCTTCTCCAGTAAATCTTAAATAATTTCCACTACCCAGTCCTTAAATTCCTCTCTTTTTAACAGGTAAGAAAGCTATAGTTTGTCATTTTTATTTCATTACCCTGCATTTTTATTTTAATTATTGGTGCGTGATGTGAAATATTTGTTTGATGCGTATCAAAACTTTCAATTAAATGCACATGTTCCTGTGAAATTTAAGTTCTCGCTAGCCTAGCCCAGGTTTTGTAGCTTGGGGAATAATCTGTAAATTCAGTCTGAACTCCTACTACTGAATTCACATCTTCCATGCCAAATATTTTCATAAATGTATTCAAAAATCTACCCTCCTTTGTTATATTTTCCTTTCTGGGCCCCCAGACACATCTTCACTGCTGCAAATCAAATTCTAGTCTCCACCTATTAGTAATATTCCTTTCTGAAAACTGATTATTTCTCTCAGAATTTTCTTAAGCTCCATTATAATAGTTTTAGCAGGAATATAAATACATGCCAGTTTAATCTTCCTCCCTTGCCAGTAGCCCCTTTAGTGCTACAAATATGCCATTATTATTGTTATCCTCTTCTATCACTATTAGAGCTTCTCTTGCAATTAATATAAGTACTCATCTTTTCCTTTATCCCAGGTGTTCTGCTAAATAATTTGCATGTTTATTTCTTTCCAAATATGTCTTCTGTAGCGTAATAAAATGTAGACCCCAAATGCTGGAACCCATGAAAATAAATAGTGTGGATGTCAGTAAATTGTACAAAAAGCAAAAACTTTAATTTAAAATAATTTGGTCTCCTGTAACATAGCTATTTGCACTATTTTTTTAATATAGTTCAGAACTCTGTCTTGTGTGTGTGTGTGTGTGTGTGTGTGTATATATATATATATATATATCTGCAAGAGTATTAACATTTAAAGATATTAAAGTGCCATTATATTAAAAAGGTATTATTCCCACTTTTATGTGTAACAGCTTTTTCGTTGGGTATCTAGTTCCAGGTTTTGTATTGCCTGCATACACTAATGTTTGGCATGTTGCTCTTTTATACAGTTGTTTCTTGTCATATCCATTTGAACCTATATCACATCTTGCAAAACTTTTGTTTTATTGAAAGCCCTCATAAAAAAAAAAGCAAATGCACCCCTAACACACCGCTAAAACCTATTAACTTAATACTGACACACACAACTATGTACATCTTCAAATATATGTTTTACCCTCCTAATAGGAACAATTGTCCCAAACTGACAGCCACACTAATAGACTTGGGTTAACCTAAAAGGAAGGTTATCCATGTTAAGATGCATGGTAAAGCCTGTGCATCTAGTAAGTGCTGCCTGATTTTGTCTTGTGTTTATTGCGCGCCCAGATTGAGAAAGCACTTAAATACTTTCAGAAAACATGTCCTAACCATTGAAAGAAAGCTACTGAAATAAAGTACTGTTCTGTTTTTATTGCTGTTTATCAGAATGTCTCCATGGAGAAATGACAACCAGATACAGAGTTACTTCTACAAGCATTTATTTGCTAGAGGAAAGATTTATTATAGTTGATGTTCTTTTTTATTTATTTGCTTTCTCTAAAAACTTGTTACAAGTTCAAGCCAGGAGCCTTAATCCAGTTATTCCCCTATGCAAGAATGAGAAAAAACACATCAGTTTTTCTTATCGTGCTGTTTTGACTTTTACATGTACATGTTATACAAATTAATATATGTTCAGTGTACACTAGATATCCGCCCTTTTTTGTTATTACTTGTTTTATACAAATTATCTTGTTAGGATACAGTGAGTAAATGCGTCTTTTTAGGTTATATACATACATTTACTCTATTACTGCTTCATATGAGTATTAAAACTACCTTCCAAGTGTGATTTTCACATTCTTATGTTTTCTTCTCAAAATCTTTCTTGATTAACGTAAAATAACAAATTGTACAGTCTGAACTTCCTAAGTAATGAATCTTACATGTCCATGTTAAATTTTTATTTTAAAATGTTTGAGAATTCATTCAATCTTAATTATGTTACTTTAACTAACTGGTTAAATTTTGTATTAACCTTGTAAGATTATATGTTGCATACATACCATCATTTGTCCATTTCCTTTTTGATTTACCTGTCTGTTTAAAATAGGACAAAATAAGGTAGCTTTAGTAGTAAGTGCTAATGTCTCTCAGATAAGGAGATGCAGCTTTTGTCTATATTTAACACTGGAATTAACAGTTTCCATTTAATAGTTTTAGCTGGTTTGACCGATTATGATATTTCATGAGGTACGTTGTCTTGTACCCTTTAGGTTCTGTTAATGATATTCCCCCAAAATTTCTAAACTACATTATTTCAGATTTTCTTCTGCATGCCTACATTGACCTTCATATTGCACTATTATTTTTTTTAATTTTATTGCATATATATTATTGTAGCTTACTTTAATTATAGGTAATTCTTCTCTTTTGTTTATACCATTAGCAATTACAGTACTTTTATCACATTCACTTCTCTACAGGACATATCAGACTGCACTCTTTGGCTCTGATACTTTTCTAAGTTAACATCTCATGGAAGAATGTGGTACTACTTGGGAATTCTTCCCAGACATTATGGTCTTCTGTTATAGTAACTCCTTCGGGTGTAGCTTGTATATTTGCATGTAAGGTATTTAGCATAACAGTTCATCTTTGAAGAGTGGTCACTGTGCCGTTAAAGATGTTCATCATGTTTCACTGTTGCAGTCATTACTCTTGGGTTTATCCTGCTGGCAGGCTACCCGCAGTCAGCCTGAATTCCAAAGTCTTGGTCCGGCGTCGGTTGCTGTCACCTCTTCCTTGACGTCAGTGCGCCAAGGGTATAAAAGATTCAGCCAACGCCATTTTCTTCAGTCTTTCTTGCCGCGCGGTGCCCGAAGCAGAAGCAGTTCGCAAGTGCCGGTCGGTCGACTCCTGCGATTTTCGTGTTCAAATTTCAGGTCCGAAGTCTTCATTTAAAGCTAAGTACTCCATTGGGGAAACTTTTTTCTTGCTCCAGACGATGTCAGAAAAAGTTAATAATTGTATTTCTTGTGGGAAGCAAATACCTCATAAGGACTTCCATTCTTATTGTATTCCTTGCCTAGGCCCTGATCACGACATTGCTAATTGCAGATTTTGTGCTAGATTTAACCAACGCACTATTAAGCGGCGGTACGATTTTGCATTTCATTGCTTTGGCCAGAGATTTAATTACATGATGTCGTCGGCTAGCCATCCGACTACCGCAATTCACAAGAAACGCAAGGAAAAGGAAAAGGACAGGCATCTGAGGTCCAAAACTGATGACGAGGCTTCTTCTAAGCCAGTCGCCGGTTCTCGGTGAGGCGCTTTCGCAGCCCCTGACGCCCGCTACCTCAGAGCCGCAGGCCGCTTCCGACTCCCACGTGGAGCAGACTAGGCCGCTGGAAACCCAAGGTATTGGACACTTGGAAAATATTCCCTCAGATGAGTCCGGAGCCGCTGAGCAGGCATCGGCTTCTGAGGGTGTTTTCAGGCCTACACAGTTATATGTAAAACCGACTACAGCTTCAAAGGCAAAGACTAAAGCACCACTAAAGACAAAGAAACAAGTGCAGCAAGCCCATGGACAGGCCTCCATGCCTAAAAAACAGATGCCCAAAATGGCCGAAGACCTAACTACTTTGATCAGGGGTTCCCATCCCCACCCTGATAAGAGGCCTAGGCAAGAGACAGAATATGAATCTTCAGACCAGGTTTCCATTTCCTCTGACTCCTCTTCTGAACAGGAATACTGTCTTCCTCCCTATGAGGATTCTGATGCTGAAGAATCTATCCCTTCAGCCTCTCCTCCCGAGGATTATTCTTTTGGGGAACCCTGCATACCATGAGGGAGCACTTCCACTGGGAGAGCCAAGACTACTCAGAATCTAAGAAAAGGCTCAGAGACTTTCTTTTACTACCTCAGCACAGGCCTCTTGCTATCCCCCCTGTTTTAGACATTGTAGATAATGTATTTTCAGAGTCCGGCCTGTCTCCTGACTCTCTACCCCCTTACCCCCTGCACCTGTTAAGCCAGACAGATACTACAGGGTTCCAGATTCACATAAATTTCTTTATAAAAACCCTGCTGCTGACCCAGAAACTATTTCTCAGGGTCCCAAAGGGGTCAAGGCTTCCACTGCAAAAAACCCTATCCCCCCTGATAGGGATTCAAGGGCACTGGACAGATGGGGGAAAAAGGTTTACACTGCTGCTACCTTGGCTGTGAGGGCTTTAAATTGTCAATTTCATATGCTTAAATATCAGCAATACTTAATGTCACTGCTTAAACGGAAAATGTTAAATTCCGAATGTGCAGAAAACAAGGAAATGCAGGATTTATTGCATGCAACTGAACAAGTGGGAAAGCATACTTTGCAATGTGGTTTTGATTCTCTGGCGGCCTCTTGCAGGGCTGCTGTTACAGGTTCTGTCATTAGGAGGCATGCTTGGTTAAAGGAACAGAATCTGCCTGATCATGTTAAAGCAAAATTATTAGATGCTCTATTACAGCATGATACTTTGTTTGGTGTTAAAGCAGAAGAGGTGTTGAAGAAAATGGAGGACAAAGTGAAATCTATGCAGACAGTTAAGGATTTCTTACAGGTGCAGCCACCCAGATTTAGCAGGAACTGGCCTACAAAGAAGTGGTCCTTTCCAGTGTCAGACAGGCCACAAAGAGGCAGATACAGACGCCCCAGAGCAGATCCCAGCCCCAAGGCTCATACAGGCCTAAACAATGGGCTGCTTCTACCTCCAAAAGCGGAGAAGACAAATCACAGCCATACAGGAAACAGTCCCAATGACTTTCCTCTGCCAGCACCAAGCACTTATCTTTTGGCAGCCCCCTTAGGGGGAAAACTAGCACTTTTTCCACCAAATTGGCACATGATCACCCAGGACAAATAGGTCTTGAATATAGTGTCTCATGGCTACAGGTTCCACTTTCACACCCTGCCAAGGGCAAAAGGTATGCCAGACCTGCCACACAATCAATGGGCAGAGGCACAAAAGCAAGTTTCATCCCTCATGGACATGAGGGCCATTCAGTGAGTACCACAGCAAGAGCAGGGACAAGGATTTTACTCGAGACTTTTCTTGGTACCCAGAAAGGACAAAGCCTGGAGACCAGTACTGGAAGTGTCTATTCTAAACACATTTCTGGACGTTCCAAAATTCAAAATTTTGACTCTGCAACAGCTTCTGCCCATGCTGGGCAAGAAGGCTTGGCTTATAACTTTGGACCTAAAAGAGGCATACCTGCATGTCCCAATCAGACAATCTTGCAGAAGATACCTCAGATTCATAGCTGGCTCAATGCACTACCAATTCTCTGCACTGCCCTTTGGCTTATCTACTGCACCCAGGGTCTTCACAAAATGCCTGGCACCAGTAATTGCATTTTCCAGACAAAGAGGAATTCAAATATATCCTTTCTTGGACGACTGCCTTATTCAGGCAGAGAACAAGGACATTCTACTAAAGCATCTGGCGTTTGTAAAAAGATTACTAATTTGCCTAGAGTACACAGTAAACGAAAAGAAATCAAAACTAGTACCCTATCAAGAGATAATATTCCTGGGTGCAAGCTTAAATACAACTGCCCAGATGGCTTATCTCACGCCAGACAAACAAAGGCAACTGACTTCTTACTTCAAAATGTTGGCAACAAAGACCCAGTTATCTGCAAGAAAAATTCTGCAGGCTTTGGGCTTCATGGCATCCTGCATTCTGCTAATTCCATATGCCAGACTGCGTATGAGGAAACTACAATGGTATCTAAAAAGTGTTTGGACTCAACATTGCCACAGCCTGGAAACATTAATTACCCTCATTCTCAGCCTGCAACAGGAGTTTCGATGGTGGGCACAGGCCTGTCACCACAACAAGGGACAGCCATTCACTTTACCCACAGCCAGGCAGATACTAACAACGGATGCATCAGATTATGCCTGGGGGACCCACATGGCCCGCAAGCCAGATGCATCTTCATATCAATCAAAAAGAGATGCTAGCTGTTCAGAATGTCCTGACAGCTTTCAAGGATCTACTTCATCCAGGACAATTACTGATAAAGACGGACAATACTACAGTCATGGGGTACATAAACAAGCAGGGAGGCACACATTCCTATCCCCTCTGCAGACAAGCCATGACTTTGTGGAACACAGCATTGACTTATCAAGTTCACCTGCAAGCACAATTCCTGCCAGGAAAGATAAATACTCTGGCAGACGAACTAAGCAGAAACCTCATGGATCCCCATGAGTGGAAACTGGATCCACAAGTCTTCAGCATGATAACAAGGAAATGGGGATGCCCAGACATAGATCTATTTGCCTCCCCTCACAACTGCCAACTACAGAGATTCTGCACAAGGACTTATCACAAGCAAGCATGGAAAGTGGATGCCTTATCCTTCAGCTGGAAAAACCTAATAGTATATGCCTTTCCTCCCCAAGTTACTCCTAAATTTAGGTCAGACAAGAGAAGCCAAAAATGATACTGATTGCCCCAGACTGGCCACGCCAGCACTGGTACCCAATCCTAAAGAACTTGTCTCAAGGTCCAGCCTGGACATTGCCTCAAATTCCTCACTTACTGACCCAACAAAACAATCAGTGCCTCAAATTCCTCACTTACTGACCCAACAAAACAATCAGAGCCTGCACAGCCAACTCAGGACCTTAAATCTGGCAGCATGGCGAATAATGTAGCCATTCAGAACACTCCTGTCTCCAAAGCTGTGATGGATGTTATTTTGGAGGCCAGGAGGCCCAGTACCAGAAATTCTTATGCAAAAAAATGGAAGAGATTCTGTGCTTGGAACCAGGCACAAGGAATTGATACGTTTGTACCAAATATTCCTCAGATTTTACAATACTTAATTGAGATGCTGGACAAAGGCCTGTCCTTTTCATCAGTTAAGATCCATGCCTCTGCCATTTCAGCCCATTACAATACGGAACCACCTATCTTTTCTCATCCTTTAGTAAGGCAGTACCTCAGAGGGGCCAAAAACATAAGACCTCCACGGAGAGCACCAATACCTGCATGGGACCTCAATTATGTCTTGGAAAAACTCACACTGCCTCCTTTTGAGCCAGCCTCAACAGCTGATATAAAATTCTTATCCTGGAAAACAACTCTGCTCCTAGCAATAACCTCTGCAAGACGAGTTTCGGAGTTACAGGCACTCATGGCTGTGGAACCTTTTATCATTTTCCATCCAGACAGTGTTTCTCTGAGGACAAACACGACATTTATGCCTAAGGTGGTGGTCAGTGTGGCCCTTAACCAAACCATTCACTTGCCTACCTTTTATCCAAACCCACAGAACAAGGGTGAGAGACTTCTGCATTCCTTGGACATACACAGACAGCTATGTTTCTACTTGGACAGAACTAAAGCTTTCAGAAAAACTGAGCAACTTTTAGTGGCATATGCGGCAGGATCACAAGGAAAGGCCATCTCAAAACAGACTATTTCAAAATGGATAGGCCATTGCATTCGTTTCTGCTATTCACATCATGGCAAATCAGTGCCTAAGGGCATTAGGCCACATTCAACCAGAGCAGCAGCCACTTCAGCAGCCTTCCTCAGAGGAGTACCAACCAAAGACATCTTAGAGGCTGCAACTTGGAGTTCAGTACACACTTTTACAAAACACTACCACTTACCTCTCTACTCTAAATCCAGAGCAGGCTTTGCCACTGCAGTTCTGCAGGGCCTCATAGCCTCTCCTAATCCTATTTAGTCCCAGCCACCCATCCTCAGCTTTGGGATTCAACCCAAGAGTAATGACTGCAACAGTGAAACACGATGAACATAGTACAGTTGTGTACCTACCATAAATGTAGATATTCGAGTGTATTCACTGTTGCAGTCCAGGTTACCCTCCCACCATCCCCCTTTCTTTTGCTGGGTCTTATCTGTACTTCTCTATTCTATACAACCTATGTGGTGTACTTGCTTGTAGATAAAGGAAATGATTACCTTAGTGCATGCATATTTATTGGCATAACTTTTAGCCTACCCTTTTGGGGGCACCTGACATCTGGGGCAAGAAAAACTAAAGAAAATGGCGTCGGCTGCATCTTTTATACCCCTGGCGCACTGACGTCAGGGAAGAGGCGACAGCAACCGATGCCGGACCAAGACTTTGGAATTCAGGCCGACTGCAAGTAGCCTGCCAGCAGGATAACCCCAAGAGTAATGACTGCAACAGTGAATACACTCGAACATCTACATTTATGGTAGGTACACAACTGTACTTTATCCATCCTCTGTCTTCTTAAGAATTACAAATAACTTTCTGGTATTTGTTTGTGTTTGTTTACTGAGGTAGAGCACTAATCATATAGGTCTATTGCAGAGTAAACTGAAGTAAATACATTGGATTTATGGTATATGTATTGATGTGTAACATGGATTTGAATATTTGACAAGTATGAGCTTTATTTATTACCATAGCCAAATTGCATTTGCTGCAATGTTTAATTGGGAATTGTGAACAACTGTGTTGCTTCCCCAGACATTTGTGAGTTTTATTCAGTTCATAATGTTAAAAAACAGCTTCAACCTTTCAGGTTGATTAATGTTTTATCAATGATTCCATCTTCAAATCATTTTCATTGTTGGGCTTTCAGTCTTTCCATTTATAGTTTGTTGGAGGTCTAGGAGTCTGCAGCAGTATGGAATGTGCACATTGCTAGTAGTCCTGAAATATATTAGTTTGTGTCACTCGTGCTTCTGCTCAGTGAAATTTTCATTAACTTTGCTCAACTATTGGTGAATTTTGGAGTTACTTTCTTTGCTCATTTGTCTGAATGCAATAGCATTATGGAATATATGATTAAAAAAACTCACTTGGTCTTTGATGCTATATTAAGTATGGAACTGAAAACCTGTAATTTGCATGCCTTAAGTACATAAAGTTGCACGTTTCTTATGGTATGATTTCCATTTTCTAGCAGTACATATTGTATGTTTGAAGTGAAGATGTGCAGATCCTTAGCTTTACTAAGTATTGCCTGACTGCTGCTTCCATTTGAAATCTTTGTGAGTGAAACCCTAGACCGTATTCATAGGTTCTCTTACAGTATAAGTTAAATCAGTCATGAATGTGTATTATTAGAAAAGCACAGTGCTATTGCATGTCCTCTTTAAAATAATTCAGAGGTTTTTTTTGTTTGGTTTTTTTTTTTTGTTTTTTGTTTTTTTAAGTGACTAATATATACCTTCTGAAATGCATATTATGGCACTGATTATTTGCCTTGGACTTTTGGACTCCTTGCTACATTGTTATAGGTACATATTTCTAGAGATCAATGAAACCCTGTTTTTTTATTAGTTTCTGATGATGTTTTGCCATTTTCTGCATGATTATATATTTAGGGCATTTATGTAACTGGGTGTTTTAAGGCAGGGCCTTTCTTCAGGGGTGTGGTGGGGAATACATTTCAACATGTATATTATGGGCGGTCACAGAAGTCGTGATCTACTGTGTGGCTGGACTATGAACTGAAGTAACATCATTTTAAAGCATGCTGATTTCTGACTGTGAGCTGTATTTCACAGTTGTAATGCAAAAAGGCTGTAGTTTTAACCTTTTTTTTTAAATTTTAGTCCAAAATATGATTGCAGGTTAAGAAAATATGGTTAATGAGCAAATGTGCTCATTGTGTTCCTTTTGCATGGTCAGTGTGTTGTTTGGTTGCATGCCATCTGCCAATGCAAAGTGCAGATGACATACAGACCAGAAGTACTTTTGTCCATTTCAGAAGGAAGTAAAATTACCTTTCTTGGCAGTTCACGATTCAGTGATATGAGGTGATAGAATATCATCTATGACTACGGTGTGGTGTTAGTTGTAAATAAGGGAGAAAAGAAGAGAGAGAATGAAAAAAGTTATACATATTGTATAATGGAGGAGCTGATGTAAGAGGAGGTGAACCGCTGCTTTGAGGGTGTTGTGTGAATGACTTATGAACAAGTAGGTAATAGGAGACAAGAGAGTTTAATGAGACAGAGAATGTGAGAGTGGGTGTTGGGAGTAGACTATCCCTGCTGGCTAGGGGAGTGGAAGGAATAAGGTCAAGAACATACCATTGGGGAGCAGAAGATTCCATAGCTTACAAAAAAACACACACTGCTACATCTGCTAATTTAAAAATCACACTTGTAGGATATTAAATTCAGTCACTAATGTAAACAGTGTTGTATTGATGCTTAATAAATATTTAATTTGATTAATTGATCGGCTCTAAGTTGAACATGCCTTTCATTGATTGGTGTCTTGCAGTAAGTGATAGTTTTGAAAAAGCATATACAAATACTTGTTGGATCTCTGCTGGAAGTGCTAGAGAAATGTACATACTTCTTTCTATCAAGAGTAAAAAGTTTTGAGAATGCATATAATAAGGATAGTTGGAAGTGTATGGAAGAGTAACAACTGTAGGGATATATGTTTATCAAGAGTAAATGATGATGTTTTGAATAATTGATATTGTGATGTTTATCAGTCCATCCATACACAACCCCACTTTCCATTTTTGCACATGGGGTTGGTATTATCACTTCAACAGTGACAATCATCTAGAGCCAAGGTTCACGCCACCGGGTGGTTAGCCCTACTGAAGTTGTTCTTCCATTCCACACACTTGCATGCACACTCCCAACTATGAGTATCCAGTCCATCTACTGCATGTCTTTGGAATGTGGGAGGACACCAGAACATCAGAAGGAAACCTAAGCAAAAGACTCCGCACAGAAGGCACCCCAACCGAGAATTGAACCAGAGAACCTCTTGCTGTGAAGCGACAACACTATTTGCTGCACCACTGTGACATTTAATATTTCTGCCTCACATAACTTGGGTGCCCCCCAACTTGATTCTCGGCTAGAGTACCTTCCGTGTGGCAATTGCATATTTGTAATGGTTTTTGATGAAGTGTCTAATTTCTTTTCACATTCCGTAGACAGCCTGGTAGGTAGGTGATACTAATTTCCCAAAGTGTGTGTGAACATTCTGTAATAAACTGGCTTCTGCTCTAGGTCTGTTTATTACTAGGATAGGCTGCAGCACCTTCAACCATTTGATGAAAGAAGGTAAAGAAAACAGACGATGTATTAAATGTTTTCTGCTCACTTAGAATTCATTCTTTCAGAGGTGTATTTAACTTTGTAATAACTGTGTTTTGGGTGTTGAGAAATGGTTTTGTTAACTTCATACTCATTAGTTAAGCATGGCTGTACCAGCATGGTGAGAGTAAGATAAAAGCTTTTATTTTTTGCTACTCCTTGTACCTCGTACATACATATTTTTTCACACGTGCTACTCACAGAATCCATCACTTGCAGTATCAGTCTCCTTAACCTCTCCTTTACTCAAATAATCAGTTTTCTACATTGCCTTCAAGTCTGCCTCCTTTCCTATGTACTCTCCTCTCAACATTTAGCCCCCATTTTCTGCATTACCCAGCTCCCTGTCATGCTGTATTCTCAGTTCTTAATAGCCAAAACACAGTTATTACAAAGTTAAATACACTCCATTTTTAAGTCTGTACACTTCTGTCTGTTCTGCTTAGCTCAGGTTTTAGTGCAGTTTGTGGCAGATTATATTGTATTTATGACAGTGGATAACAAAATGTTATAGCCAAAAAACTGAAGTATTTCAGCAGGACAGTGTGATTGCAGTCACTGATCCTTAGAAAATGCATTTTTAACAGGTTCTTTTCAGTTCTGCTCATTTTATAGAATGTATCTTAATTGTTATTGTGATAGCATCAGTGGACAATACTGTCTTTTCTGCAGTTTATCTCTGCTTCAAATTTTGTCTAGGTTAAACATTAGATTCTGCAGTTTATCACAACAAAAAAAAAGAACAAATTTTGTAGAGATGCTGAAATTCTCAGATTTTGTTTAATATTGATCATAATGAAAGCTGTATCAAGGAATGCCCACTTTTACTAACACACTGTTTTATTCATGAAGTATCTACATAATTTGTGCATTCATCTTTTTGAAGGATTTTACCCTTCTTGATTATGCTCCCAAGTAGTTCTGTCATCGGCTCAAGTGTTCATCAGAGAGAGAGAAATGCCCAACAGTTGCTTGAATTTCTTTGGTAACTGCATGTGTCTGCACGTAAAGTAATACTGTGCTATACTTAGTTATGTTGCACCTTTTAAAATGACAGGTTTTCTGTTTTCTTCTCTGTTACAGGTAAATGCATGGAAAATATTGATGGTCAAACTAGTTCTTGAACCTGTCACCGTTGTTTAACAATGGCCTTTAGTGTAGTAGGTAGCCAGAAAGGGAAGCACTGGATTTGTTGTGTAACCTGCCTTATAAATATTAGGTCTGCATAGTTGGTGGTTGGTCCCAGAGGCATCACTTTGGTCTTATATCACCAAGGATGTGTGGATCAGTGAAAAAAAAGTTGCATTTTGTGACTTTCCTATGTTGTAGAGTTAATTTGCAACAACATTTTAGTTAAGAAATAATGTCTACATTTTCCTTTATATTTTATCATGCTTTCATGTCATATAGTTGTGGGCTACAACACTACATTTCCAGCGCTTAAAAGTACATCTAGGTATTATCTACATTATTGTCTATGCCATTCCCCCTAACTCAAGTAGCACCTGGAAATCAAATGTAGTTCTGCACTTCATTCATGATTGGTTTTTGAGAGAAGTAAATGAGTCAAGGTAATCAGTTCACATAGCATAAGTCCAGATATAAAAAGGAAAAGACAATTAAATGTCGTGTTTTATAATCTGCATTAGCAGCATTCTGAAGAGGTTTATGTTGGTCTGTCCAGTTTACCCATTGTGGAAAGGTGGTTAGTCCCCTGAGGTAATTCATCCTTTTGCTTTGCACTTGCATTGTCAACTTCATTCCAGCTGATGGAAGGAAAGTTGAACAGGCTGTCAGATACATGCCAGCTAGTGTTGTAAACTGAGCAGGATGTGTAACAAAGTGTGATTTCTGGCGTTAGTTACAGTTTGCACCTGCACCGTGTTATGCCTGTGCTGACAGGACTGCAAATCTTACCAGTCTGACAGCTGAGGAAAGTTAGGAGGATAATGAATTCTTCATTCAACCTTCACCCACTTCTACGTTGCAAAAGTGTGTATTAAAGATTAGCAATAAATTTGATGCCCTGCAGTTTGACCAATACTAGAAAGAGAAGAAATAGAGGCAGTACTACATTATGCTGTTTTTGCATTGGAAGAATTGGCAGTTGATTTTATATATAATAATAAATGAAGAACGTCTTTAAGCACTTCAGCCTTTAAACTGTTTCAGCAAACTATATGAGTACAGGGGAAGGATGCATGTCTGAGGAAGTACAGGAGAAAATTTAGTATGGAGGACAGGTGAAATTAAATGACAATCAGTCATGTTCTGGGAAGTAAGTGGAATTTGTTCATAATCATAATGCCACAGCACAGTCAATGCATAAAGGATCAGTTTACTTCAAAGTCTGCCTTTTATAAAATAACAATTTGTTACCTTTTTGAAGGGCATTTTATATGAACATTACCCCATGAATGCATCCCTAGTCCCAGCCTTCTGGACTCTGTTCCGTGAGCCTTTCCGGAGTTCTTAACAGCATGCTTGTAGTTGGACATCCCTGTTACTACTTGAAGATATGACTGTATGTAAATGGAGAATTATTGAATGCCAAGGGCTAAAAGACAGCTGTTTCATTACATTTAAAATCAAGTTATTAATAAACTTTTCAGCTCTTCATTGTAGCTCAGATTTTAGTCATTTGGTCCCAAAACCTGAGAGCTTGTTCTGTTGGTAGGTGAGCCTCTTTTCTTTAAAGGGGGAAGTTCCTTCCACCCTTTTTTGTTCTACACTTATTGCTAGCTTTATTTATCAAACTTTGTCACCATGTGAGTGACTTGACTTAACTGTCTGAAGCTTTGTTTATTACTTCAATTTGTGATGTGCCTTTTATATGGTGTTTTCATAGTATTTCTAATTTAACCATTTACAGTTATCTTTGTTGGCTGATCTATTTTTGCTTTTCCTTGTTCGCATTCTACCTTCTTCCACAGGTATAAATGTGCCAGCCATTTAGTAGGAGGATTATTCTCTCACCTGTTCACTAATCAGTGGTTGTTGAGAGTCTCAAGTTTCATGTTCCTTTTGTGTTGCCTGCCTTCCCAGCATGAGAATCTTGTTTCCTTTCTCCTTCACATCTACGTTTTCAAATCAGTTTAAGTTTCCACTTGGTGTCTTGGAATTTCCAGGACTTTTGTTTCAAGGTCATTGACATCAGGCTATTTTGATCTCTCCACTTTTCTAGTTTTCCATGTTGTGGTCAAGTCAGTCTTTTGAGTGCTTTCTTGCTTTTTGGTTTGAATACAGTTTCAAAGCCCCGGATTCTGCTCTGCAGGTAGCAAACTGTCAAAATGTGGGCTTTTATTTTTCTGGGAAGACAGTGACTACCTTATCTATGGTGGGTCTGCCAGTGCCGCTGCATCAAGATGCAGATGACTGTAAACTTGGTGCTATCATAAACTCTTGAGAAAACACCATGAGCCTCCAAGTAGGCCTTTCCCAAACCAATAGCTGGTGTCAAAACCATGGACTAAATCGGCATACCAAGAAATGTATAATAGCATTCTTTGACAAGCAGGAAGTCCCTTGCAGCTACCACATTGAGAACACATCTTTGTGAGGAAGGATCTCCCTGCATACATGCAGTACAGTTAATTAACTTGTGGACGTCTGTTTGAAATGTACCTAGTACATAGGTATGGGGGACACTTTCATATTGTAGTATTGTTCTCTTGAAAGCTTGATGGAATAATCAGGTGTACAGTCAAACTGTAAATGATATGGTGTCAAATAATACGGAAGTATGCTTGAGGATATTCCTCCTTCCTCTGATGTGCTTTGCAGCAGATATTTTAAAGTTTCAATTGTAATCTTTTTTCTCTTTGATACACCAATTGCCGCAGTTCATGGTAAGTTTCTCAAGTGTTAAGATGCTGTCTGATCATCATTATTTCTACTTTTTTTTTTTAAAGGTGGCACTGGTGTGCAGCAGTTAACATTGCTCCTTCACAGCTCTTGTTTTTTTTTTTTTGGCCCAGTTTTCAGCTGGAGTACCTGCTGTATAGAGTCTATATGGCACTATCTTTAGTCTGCAGGATTGTTTTCATTGGGTTTATGGTTACTTCTTTCTCATTTCCAACATATTGCATTAGATGATATGAGGATCCTGTAAAATTGCACATTGGTATGCATATAGTGTTTGATTGTGTGCATAAAGTCCTTTGATAGATTGATATCACATCAAGATTTGGTTCCCTGCCTTCTGTTTGCTGCTTACCTAGCTCACTAGTTACTCCAAGTAGGATAAAGTGGTTATTGGGAAATGAAAATGTTTGCTAAAAATAAGTAATTTGTTTCTGTATGGATAATTTATTTACAGTGCTTTGTAGATAAAATATTGATAGTCCATGTACTCTTTACGTGATCTGGAAATGACTTCTTCAGCCAGAGGTACTCTGATCATTGCCGTATAGTTACATGCTACAGATTTAAGGTCCATGCATAGTTGAGGCCCATCAGAATAAGTAATTCTTTTCTTTTTTTTGTTGATATACAGTGTAAGTATATAATGGTGGGAGTTTATGAATGTTTTACATTGGAAGTCTTAGGCCTGTTGCTTATTTAATTAACCAGAACCAGTGCACTGACCCAAATTAGAACTGTGTATGCACCACTGCTCACAGCAGAAACAAAGATGGTAGAACAGTATTCTAACGCAGTGTAAAGTACAATTCTTTACCTGTCAGAGACATCAATAAGGTGTAGCATAGCTGTATTTTTGTTCAGTATAGCTGTATTATTTAAATCAGGATAGGATGCAGACGGGTAAAATGCATTGCTTAGTTGGTATAGCTAACTGTAAAGTGAAAAGATGCTCTTGTACCTGTTTACTTCTTATTACCACACTTACATGTAGTGTAGCATAGGTTTTGCCTTGTTGTCAAAGATGCAGTGAAGAAGTGGACTTCCATCTGTCTTCAATATTGAACCATATTTACATGTACATATTCTGAGTGTGTCTGGACAGATTTCCACAACCACTATTATTGAACACTTTGACTAAGTCTTGTTTGCAGGACTTTGTAGTTTCTGTTACCATAGCCTGTAGGCGGGCATCCCTTCAAAGATCAGGTATTATGATGAGCTGTTATAATAGTGTACTTTATTATAGCTGAATCTTGCATGACGTGCATTTTTTACATTTTTGTCTAATGCTCTGAAGTACAAACATTTTCCAACCTACTAAACTTGTCTAAATATGCAAATACATGTATATTTTGTTTAGTAGCGCTGCTTAAACATCCTTTGTCTATCAATAAAAAACAATCTGTTTTTATTGTTATTGTATTTATCACAAAACGCATTCTACACTTAATTTGAAAGTGCTCAGTCTTCTGTAAAATTTGTGTCTTGACCATAAAACTGTGTAGCTGAAAAGTCATTCACCATTGTTTGGGTCATCAGAAGCAGTTTGCTTTGTTTTATTGCTTGAAATAAATAGAGATGCATCTGAAAAGTATTCCATTATGGCAACTCTTATTGATAGTCATAGAATGCTTTGCAGTTTTACATGTAGTTATGCAGATCCTAGCAGTATGAAGCTACACAGTAGTCATTTACCTAAACTTTTACTTTTGGTTAGGAATTCTGAAAAAAAAAACAGAATGTGCAGTCTTCTGTCCCAGTGCTTGCAACAGTATTTTCCTTCCTTCTGTTGGAAGTTAATTCTGCTATTTTCTGTACCAAATTATACTTGATTGATAAAAGTAAAAGTAAGAGCTTTTCTTGAGAGAAGAGGACGGCATCTTTGGGTGACAAATAACACTCCTGATGGCCAGAAAAATGTGAACTTGCATGAGGAAAATGTAATTTGTTGTTAATATTATTGTTATTATTATAATGCTTTTTATTGAAATTGGCTTTGTGGCTGTCTGTGGATATTCATTGTGTTTCACTCTTGCAGTCATTACACTTGGGTTATCCTGCTGGCAGGCTACCCGCAGTCGGCCTGAATTCCAAAGTCCTGGTCCGGTGTTGGTTGCTGTCGCCTCTTCCCTGACATCAGTGCGCCAGGGGTATAAAAGATGCAGCTGATGCCATTTTCTTCAGTCTTTCTTGCCACGCGGTGCCCGAAGCAAAAACAGTTCGCAAGTGCCAGTCGGCTGACTCCTGAGATTTTCGAAATTGAATTTCAGATCCGAAGTCTTCTATAAAGCTAAGTACCCCGTTGGGGAAACTTTTTTCTTGCTCCAGACCGATGTCAGAAAAAGTTAACAATTGTATTTCTTGTGGGAAGCAAATACCTCATAAGGATTTTCATTCTTACTGTATTCCTTGCCTAGGCCCTGACCACGACGTAGCTAGTTGTCGATTTTGTGCTAGATTTAACCAACGCACTATTAAGCGTCGGTACAATTTTGCTTTTCATTACTTTGGCTGAAGGTTTAACTATATAATGCCATCAGAACAACCGACCGGAATTCATAAAAAACGCAAGGAAAAAGAAAAGGACAGGCATCCGAGATCCAAAACCGATGACGAAGCCTCTTCTAGGCCAGTCGCCGGTTCTCAGTGAGGCGCTTTCGTAGCCCCTGACACCCACTACCTCAGAGCCACAGGCCACCTCCGACTCCCACGTGGAGACAGCTAGGCCTCTGGATACTCAAGGTATTGGGCCTTCGGAAACTAATCCCTCAGATGGGTCCGGAGCCGCTGAGCAGGCATCGGCTTCTGAGGGTGTTTTCAGACCTACACAGCTTTATATCAAGCCAACTTCAGCATCAAAGACAAAGACTAAAACAGTTTTAAAGACAAGTACAGCATTCTCCAGGACAGACTTCCATGCCTAAGAAACAGATGCTCAAAATGGCCGAAGACCTAATTACTTTGATCAGGGGTTCCCATCCCCCTCCTGATAAGAGGCCTAGGCAAGATACTGAAAATGATTCCTCTGATCAGGTTTCCATTTCCTCTGACTCCTCTTCAGAACAGGGATACTCTGTTCCTCCCTATGAGGTTTCTGATGCTGAAGAATCTATTCCTTTGGCTTCTCCTCCTGAGGATTACTCTTTTGGGGAAACCCTGCATACCATGAGGGAGCATTTCCACTGGGAGAGCCAAGATTATTCAGATTCTAAGAAAAGGCTCAGAGATTTTCTTCTACTACCTCAGCACAGACCTCTTGCTATTCCACCTGTTCTAGACATTGTAGATGATGTATTTTCAGAGTCCGGCCTGTCTCCCGACTCTTTAGTTCCTGCACCTGTTAAGCCAGACAGATACTACAGGGTACCAGATTCCCATAAAATTCTATATAAAAACCCTGCTGCTGACCCAGAAACTATTTCTCAGGGTCCCAAAGGGGTCAACGCTGCTACTGCAAAAAACCCTGTCCCCTCAGATAGAGACTCCAGGGCACTGGACAGATGGGGGAAAAAAGTTTACGCTTCTGCTACCTTGGCTGTTAGGGCTTTAAATTGTCAGTTTCATATGCTTAAGTATCAGCAATACGTAATGTCTCTGTTAAAACAGAAAATGTTGACAAATTCTGAATGTTCTGAGAACAAGGAATTGCAGGATTTATTGCATGCAGCTGAACAAGTGGGAAGACATACTTTGCAATATGGTTATATTTCGCTGGAGGCCTCTTGCAGGGCCGCTGTAACAGGTTCTGTTATTAGAAGGCATGATTGGTTAAAGGAACAGACTCTGCCTGATCATGTTAAAGCAAAATTATTGGATGCTCCATTACAGCATAATACTTTGTTTGGTGTTAAAGTAGAAGAGGTGTTGAAGAAAATGTAGGATAAAGCTAAATCTATGCAGACAGTGAAGGATTTCTTACAGGTACAGCCACTCAGATTTAGCAGAAACTGGCCTTCTAAGAATTGGTCCTTTCCCGTGTCAGATAGGCCACAAAGAGGCAGATACAGATGCCCTAGAGGCAGACAACAGCCCCGGGGCTCATACAGGCCCAAACAATGGGGTGCTTCTACCTCCAAAAGCAGAGAAGACAAATCACAGCCATATAGGAAACAGTCCCAATGACTTCCCTCTGCCAGTGCCAAGCACTTATCTTTTGGCAGCACCCTTAGGGGGAAAGCTAGCACCTTTCTCACAAAATTGGCACGCGATCACCCAGGACAAATGGGTCCTAAATATAGTCTCTCAGGGCGACAGGTTCCACTTTCACACCCTTCCAAAGGCAAAAGGTATGCCAGACCTGCCACACAATCAATGGCCAGGGGCACAAAAAACAAGTTTCATCTCTCATGGACATGAGGGCCATTCAACCAGTGCCACAACAAGAACAGGGACAAGGATTTTACTCAACTTTTCTTAGTACCAAGAACGGACAAAGCATGGAGACCAATTCTGGACCTGTCTATTCTAAATACTTTTCTGGACGTTCCAAAATTCAAAATGTTGACTCTGCAACAGCTTCTGCCCATGTTGGGCAAGAAGGCTTGGCTTGTAACTTTGGACCTCAAAGAGGCATACCTGCATGTCCCAGTCAGACAATCTTGCAGAAGATACCTCAGATTCATAGCTGGCTCAATGCACTACCAATACTCTGCACTGCCCTTTGGCTTATCTACTGCACCCAGGGTCTTCACAAAATGCCTGGCACCAGTAATTGCATTTTGTTGACAAAGAGGAATTCAAATATATCCCTACTTGGACGACTGCCTTATTCAAGCAGGGACCAAAGACATTCTACTAAAGCATCTGGCGTTTGTAAAAAGATTACTAATTTGCCTAGGGTACACAGTAAACGAAAATAAATCAAAATTAGTACCCTCTCAAGAGATAATATTCCTGGGTGCAAGCTTAAATACAACTGCCCAGATGGCTTATCTCATGCCAGACAAACAAAGGCAACTGACTTCTTACTTCAAAAGCATGGCAACAAAGACCCAGTTATCTGCAAGAAGAATTCTGCAGGTTATGGGCTACATGGCCTCCTGCATTCTGATAATTCCGTATGCAAGACTGCATATGAGGAAACTACAATGGTATCTAAAAAGTGTTTGGACTCAACATTGCCACAGCCTGGAATCATTAATTTCACTCATTCCCTGCCTGCAACAGGAGTTTCGATGGTGGGCACAGGCCTATCACCACAACAAGGGACAGCCATTCACTTTACCCACAGCCAGGCAAACACTAACAACAGATGCGTCAGATTATGCCTGGGGGCCCACATGGCAGGAAAATGTATTCAGGGCACATGGCCCCCAAGCCAAAGGCATCTTCACATCAATCAAAAAGAGATGCTAGCTGTACAAAATGCCCTGACAGCCTTCAAGGACCTACTTCATCCAGGACAGCTGCTGATAAAGACGGACAACATCACAGTTATGTGGTACATAAACAAGCAGGGGGGCACACATTCCTACCCCCTCTGCAGACAAGCCATGATTTTGTGGAACACAGCATTGACCTACCAAGTACACCTGCAAGCACAATTCCTGCCAGGAAAAACAAATGCTCTGGCAGATGAGCTATGCAGAAACCTCATGGATCCTCACGAGTGGAAACTAGATCCACAAATCTTCAGCATGATAACAAGGAAATGGGGATGCCCAGACATAGATCTTTTTGCCCCCCCCCCCCTCACAACTGCCAACTTCAGAGATTCTGCACAAGGACTCATCACAAACAAGCATGGAAAGTGGATGCCTTGTCATTCAGCTGGAACAACCTTACAGTATATGCCTTTCCTCCACTGCCTCTCCTCCCCAAGGTACTCCTAAAGGTCAGACAAGAGAAGCCTCATATGATACTAATTGCCCCAGATTGGCCACGCCAACACTGCTACCCAATCCTAAGGAGCTTGTCCCAAGGCCCAGCCTGGACATTGCCTCAAATTCCTCATTTACTGACCCAACAAAACAATCAGATCCTGCACAGCCAACTCAGAACCCTAAATCTGGCTGCATGGCGGATAGTGTAACCATTCAGAATACACCTCTCTCTAAAGCGGTTATGGATGTTATTTTGGAGGCCAGGAGGCATAGCACCAGAAAATCTTATGCAGAAAAATGGAAGAGATTCTGTGCTTGGAACCAGGCACAAAGAATTTACACTCTTGTCCTAAATATGCCTCAGATTTTACAATATCTAACTGAGATGCTGGACAAAGGCCTATCCTTCTCATCAATTAAGATCCATGCCTCTGCCATTTCAGCTCATTACAATACAGACCCACCTATTTTTTCACATCCACTGATTAGGCAGTTCCTCAGGGGGGCCAAAAATATAAGACCTGCAAGGAGAGCACCAATACCTGCATGGGACCTCAATTTTGTCTTGGAAAAACTCACACAGCCTCCTTTCGAGCCAGCCAATACAGCTCAGATAAAATTCATATCATGGAAAACAGCTCTGCTCCTAGCAATAACTTCAGCAAGAAGAGTCTCAGAGTTACAGGCATTGATGGCTGTGGAACCTTTTATTATCTTCCATCAGGACAGGGTTTTTCTAAGGACAAATCCAACATTTATGCCTAAGGTGGTGTCCAGTGTGGCTCTTAACCAAACCATTCATTTGCCTACTTTTTTCCCAAACCCACAGAATAAAGGGGAGAGACTTCTGCATTCTTTGGACATACACAGACAGCTACGCTTCTACTTGGACAAAAGTAAAGCTTTCAGAAAGACTGAGCAACTTTTAGTGGCATATGCTGCAGGATCACAAGGAAAGGCTATCTCAAAGCAGACTATTTCAAAATGGATAGGACACTGCATTCGTTTCTGCTATTCACAGCATGGCAAGTCAGTGCATAAGGGCATTAGACCACATTCTACCAGGGCAGCAGCCACCTCAGCAGCCTTCCTCAGAGGAGTACCAACCAAGGATATTTTGGAGGCTGCAACTTGGACTTCAGTGCACACTTTTACTAAGCACTACCACTTACCTCTTTACTCTAAATCCAGAGCAGGCTTTGCCACTGCAGTTCTGCAGGGCCTTATAGCCACTCCTAATTCTGTTTAGACCCAGCCGCCCAACCTCAGCTTTGGGATTCAACCCAAGTATAATGACTGCAGCAGTGAAACACGATGAACATAGTGCAGTTGTGTACCTACCATAAATGTAGATGTTCGAGTGTATTCACTGTTGCAGTCCAGGTTACCCACCCACCATCCCTCTTTCTTTGCTGGGACTTATCTGTACTTCTCTCTCCTATACAACCTATGTGGTGTATTTGCTTGTAGATGAAGGTATTGTTTATTTTACTGGATGCTTTTATAAGCAATGTTTTTTTTAGCCTACCCTTTTGGGGGTACCTGACATCTGGGGCAAGAAAAACTGACTAAAATGGCTTCAGCTGCATCTTTTATACCCCTGGCGCACTGACGTCAGGGAAGAGGCGACAGCAACTGACGCCGGACCAGGACTTTGGAATTCAGGCCGACTGGGGGTAGCCTGCCAGCAGGATTACCCAAGTGTAATGACTGCAACAGTGAATACACTCGAACATCTACATTTATGGTAGGTACACAACTGTACTTTCTGTCACTTTACTCGACCACTCAGGTGTCACCTACATCTAGTGGGAACCAATCATTTTGCAATACAATGTACTTCAGCACCCTAGACAGCTCAGTGCTGAATAGGGAAGAGAATGAAGATGCTTCCAGGATTATAATAAAAAACCTGCATTCCTCAACCACTCTTACTTTTTAGTTTTTAAGTAAAATACAACAGCAATTGTGTAGAGATAATTACAGAATTATTGTTATATTTTACTTGCAAACTAAAAAGTAAAAAATAAAGTTTTTTTAATAAAGAATGCTTTTTATTCAGTAATTCTTAAAAGTAAAAAATAAAAAAAATAAAGTGACAGCTTTGCAAAAGAAACACAGACAAGCTGATATTAGAAAAGCATTTGAGGTTGGTTTTCCTAATTCCTGGTACTTCTGCTACCTCAGTAACAGAATCAGCAAACCCAACCTAGAATGCTTTTCTGAAATCAGCTTGTCTGTGTTTCTTCCGCAAAGTTGTCACTCTTCTTCCTTATTTTGTACTATTTAGAGTGACTTGATAAAAAACATTCTTTATTAAAAAAAAAAATCTCTTTTTATATTTTTATATTGATTGCATTTGTACCAGCATTACTGCATTCTCAGGCCTCATTGGAAATGGATCAAAGTCCAGCTGGATAGCTTGATCAACAAAATGTAAATAAAAATAAAGTTTGCTACCTGCTCCATGTTCACTTCTTATACCATAAAATAGATATGGACTAAAATGTGTGGTCAGCATCTTGGTAAATCTGTTAATATTTAAAGTAATTTCTTTCTTAACATTGATAATCCACCAGGAGGCTACTCCATAACTGTTGTGGATATGATGATCTGTGGTTGTATTTCTTCTCTTATCATTTGCACTGTTTTGTATTGTCTAGTCTGCCCCCATAGTTGTTTTCTTTGGTTAGATTTTGGGTGAATGCAATAAATATCTTACCTTTAAAACCATGTCTGCGATAATGATGATGGTAGGATATCATCTTTTGTTGTAGTAACACAGAAGATAAACCAGATGATAAAAAGCTTAACTGCTTGTCATTCAGTGTAGACTGTCAAATCATTTAGGCAGTAAGGTTTGCCAGGGCATGATTATATGAAAGTCTCTTGTTTATTCTCCAGTTATTGTCTTTTTCAAAAAGTGCCACTCTATGGCAACCTCCTCAGCAGTACCATTTTGCAAGGATGAAACTGGAACCTGCATAAACCATTTTTATATAAACATTACTTCATAGAGGAATAAGTTAAAGTCTAAAATACTAAGTACCAGGTATATGTGTTGTGTTCAACATCTAATTCCCTGAGTAATCTTACCACTGTTGTGCGTGTGCTGTTGTCCTCCCATCTTGATTACAGTAATGTTTTGGACTGTGACTATGTTGTAGTGTACTAGTATTAGTCTTCTGAGGAGGGACTGTGGGTGGTCTGTGAATGTTTGGAAACATCTGAAGAAGGCATTTTCCTCCTTAGTGCCTCACCACTTGCCATTGTCTATTTCAGTTTATCGGGCTTGATAACGAAGTAAAAATGTAGGAAACTCTTCTGCTCTTGTTTCACTTAATCTTAGCTTGCACAAGAAGGTACCATTCTTTCTTCTTCAGTTTTATTTGTGTGTGTTTCTCTGAAATGTTTGGATATCTGAATGTTTGGAGTGTGAGAAAAGCATGTACTTTTAGCTCTTTTTTAATGCTATTAAAGATTTTGAGTTATTCATTTTATGTTATTGAACATTAAGATATTTTTCAAACTGAAAACTACAAGGAAGACCCAGCCAAGCTGGAGTCTTCACTGTGTATTTTTTTAAACCTCCTATATTATGTAAATGAACCCTTAAGAACATACCAGTATTTCTGTTGCATGACATGATTTTTTACTTTCTTTACTTTACCAGTGCATTCAGTTCACTAAAGCCAACCCTTACTAGCTGTAGACATGCCACGGAAGCTCATCTGCAGTCTGTGATAATGTCCCTGAAAAATTCAATTGCAAGTGGAAGGCTGCCTATTTTTTGGTGTACAGTGTGAATGAATCATAACCCATAGTAGAATAAGGTTTGTCTAGTAATGGTTTGAAGCTATACTTAAGTAGTTTTATTCACTGTGCACAACAGTTCTGAATGCCAGACTTTGTTTTACATGAATATTCAGGAGTAGGTTACAGAATTATATAAATCCTCAACTGTGAAAAAAAAAAACCTCAAGTCAGTATAATGTATATGTACTTAAAACTTGGTGATGTAGAAGCTAACCCACAAATGTAGTTTACAAGGTGTCATCTCTAGAATAGTCACTATATATATATATATATATATATGTATATATATATATATATATATATATATATATATATGTATATATGTATATATATATATATATAGTTGCTGATGTTATCAACAAAAGCATATAAACATGATGTTCATCGTGTTACCCTGCTGCAGTCATCACACCTGGGTTATCCTGCCGTCAGGCGGTCCCGCAGTCGGCCCGAATTCCAAAGTCTTGGTCCGGTGTCGGTTGCTGTCGCTTCTTCCCTGACGTCAGTGCGCCAGGGGTATATAAGAGGCATCCAATGCCATTTTCTTCAGTCTTTCTTGCCGTGCGGTGCCCGAAGCAGAAGCAGTTCGCAAGTGCTGGTCGGCCGACACCTGAGATTTTTGATTTGAATTTCAGTCCGAAGTCTTCAATAAAGCTAAGTACCCCGTTGGGGAACATTTTCTGCCTCAGTCCAATGTCAGAAAAAGTTAACAATTACATTTCTTGTGGGAAGCAAATACCTCATAAGGACTTCCATTCCTATTGTATTCCTTGCCTAGGCCCAGACCACGACGTCACAGGTTGTCGGTTTTGCGCTAGGTTTAATAAACGCACTATCAAACGCCGTTTTGACTTTGCATGGCATTACTTTGGTAGGAAATTTAATTATATCATGCCGTCGGATCAGCCGACGACCGCAATTCATAAAAAATGCAAGGATAAGGACAGGCAGCCTAGGAATAAGCCAGACCCCGAGGCCTCAGCTGGGCCTGTCGCTGGTTCTCCGGTTTTCAGTGAGGCACCTACGCAGCCCCTGACGACCGCAGAGCTGGAACCCCAGAAAGCTGCCGACTCCCATGTGGAGTCTGCTAGGCCGACGCAGCCATCTACCGACACCGGAGCAGAATTAGACACCGGTGCAGAGGAAACACCTTCGGTTGCAGAAGGTGTCTTCAGACCGACTACACTCACCATTAAATCTTATGCTAAGCTTAAAAATCCTTTAAAGCCTAAGAAAACTGTTCTTCAGTCTACAGGTCAAGGCCCCATGCCTAAGAAACTGATGCTTAAGATGGCTGAAGATTTAATTACCCTTATCAGGGGTTCCCATCCCCCTCCTGATAAAAGACCAAGACAAGAGGAGGATTATGCATTCTCTGACCAGGTTTCTCTCTCCTCAGATTCTTCTGAGGAACAGGATTACACTTTTCCACCTTATGAGGATTCTGATGCTGAAGACTCTATTCCCTCAGCATCTCCCCCTGAAGACTACTCCTTTGGGGAAACATTACATACCATGAGGGAACATTTCCACTGGGAAGGCCAGGATTACTCAGATTCTAAGAAAAGGCTCTGAGAGTTCTTTTTATTACCCCAGTACAGACCTCTTGGTATCCCTCCTGTTTTAGATATTGTGGATGATGTCTACTTGGAGTTTAAATCCAGACTCTCTACCTCCTGCTCCAGCTAAACCAGACAGATAGTACAGAGTACCAGACTCACACAAATTCCTTTATAAAAGCCGTATAGCTGACCCAGAAACCATTTCCCGGGGTCCTAAGGGAGCAAAAGCTTCTATGGCTAAAAATCTTGTGCCCGAGATTCCAGAGCCCTAGATAGATGGGGAAAGAAAATATACACTTCTGCAACTCTGGCTATGAGAGCATTAAATTGCCAGTTTCACATGTTGAAATATCAACAATTCCTGATGTCTCAGTTAAAACAAAAAATGAGCACACATTTCAGAACAGCCTGAATTCAAGGAAATGCAGGATCTGTTGCATGCAGCAGAACAGGTGAGCAAGCATACTTTACAATGCGGATTTGATTCATTGGAAGCTTCCTGTAGAGCAGCTGTTACTAGCTCTGTCATTCGTAGACATGCTTGGTTAAAAGAGCAAACCCTCCCTGACCATGTTAAAGCAAAATTATTAGATGCACCTTTACAACAAGATGTATTATTTGGTGTCAAAGCAGAAGAGGTTTTAAAGAAAATGGAGGATAAGGCTAAATCTATGCAAACGGTCAAGAATTTCTTGCAGGTACAACCCCCTCGCTTCAGCAGAAATTGGCCAACAAAAAATTGGTCCTTTCCAGCTTCAGACAGCTTACAGAGGGGCAAATACAGATGCCCAAGGGGCAGAGGTCAGTCACAGGGCCCTTACAAACCTCGCCAATGGGGTTCTGCTACCCAGAAAGGAGGAGAAGACAGGCCCCAAGCTAGCAGAAGGCAGACACAATGACTCTATCCTCAAACTACCAAGCAAATCTCTCCTGCCAACACCCTTGGGAGGAAAACTAGCATTTTTTGCAGACAACTGGCACATCATCACAAAAGACAAATGGGTTCTAAACATTGTCTCTCAAGGATACAGATTCCACTTTCATACCTTACCAAGGATCAAAGGAATGCCAAACCTGCCACCAAATCAATGGGCAGAGGCACAAAAACAAATTGCAGCTCTCAAGAACATGAGAGCCATTCAACAGGTACCTTCACAGGAGCAAGGACAAGGATTTTACTCAAGACTCTTCCTAGTTCCAAGAAAGGACAAAGCACGGAGACCCATCCTGGATCTTTCAATTCTGAACACCTATCTGCAAGTGCCAAAATTCAAGATGCTAACACTACAGCAGCTTCTTCCCATGCTAGGCAAGAATGCTTGGCTAGTCACTTTGGACCTCAAGGAGGCATACCTGCATGTCCCTATCAGACAAAATTGCAGAAGATACCTCCGCTTCATTGCAGGTTCAACACATTATCAATTCTCTGCACTGCCCTTTGGCTTATCTACTGCGCCCAGGGTCTTCACAAAATGCCTGGCACCAGTAATTGCATACTGCAGACAAAGAGGAATTCAAATATACCCATACCTGGACGACTGTCTTATTTAAGCAGAAAGCAAGGACATTCTTTTACAGCATCTGGCATTTGTCAACCACCTTCTAAGTTGCCTAGGGTACACAGTAAACGAAAAGAAATCAAAACTAGTGCCCTCACAAAACATAATATTCCTGGGTGCCAGCTTGAATACAATGGCCCAGATGGCTTACCTCACGCCAGACAAACAATGACAGCTGTTTCAATATTTCAAAATAATGGCAACAAAGACCCAACTCCCTGCAAGAAAAATTCTGCAGGCCTTGGGATTCATGGCATCTTGCATACTACTAATACCATTTGCAAAACTGCATATGAGGAAATTACAATGGTACCTGAAAAGTGTATGGACTCAGCACAGCCACAGCTTGGAAACAATGATTCCACTCATTCCCTGCCTTCAACAGGAGTTTCTGTGGTGGGCACAGGCATGTCACCTCAACAAGGGTCAGCCTTTCACCTTACCCACAGCCAGGCAAACTATGACAACAGATGCATCGGACTGTGCCTGGGGAGCACACATGGCAGGACAGTGCTTTCAGGCCAAATGGACTACAGATCAGAGACACCTGCATATCAATCAAAAAGAAATGCTAGCAGTGCAGAATGCCCTAACAGCTTTCAAGGACCTTCTACACCCAGGACAGCTACTAATAAGGACAGACAACACCACAGTTATGTGGTACATAAACAAGCAAGGGGGCACACATTCCTACCCTCTGTGCAGGCAAGCAATGACCTTGTGGAACACTGCACTGTCTTACCAGGTTCAATTACAAGCACAATTCCTGCCAGGAAAGAAAAACACATTGGCAGACGACCTAAGTAGAAACATCATGGATCCACACGAATGGAAACTAGATCCACAAGTATTTGCAATGATAGCTCAAAAATGGGGACGCCCAGAGATAGATCTGTTTGCAAGCCCCCACAACCACCAACTTCAAAAATTTTGCACAAGGACCTTCCATCCACTAGCTTGGAAAGTGGACGCCCTCTCATTCAGTTGGAAAACATTAACAGTGTATGCCTTCCCTCCACTGCCTCTTCTAGCAAAGGTACTGCTGAAAGTCAGATTAGAGAGGCCACAAATGATTCTCGTTGCATCAGACTGGCCACGCCAACATTGGTATCCAATTTTAAGGAACATGGCCCAGGGCCCAGCATGGATTTTGCCACAAATTCCTCACCTACTCACCCAGCGAGACAATCTGATTCTACACAGCCAGCTCAAGACTTTAAACCTGGCTGCATGGTAAATTACCTAAACAACCAGCCAACACCTTTATCCAAAGCTGTTATGGGTGTCATTCTGGAGGCCAGGAGGCCCAGCACCAGGAAAGCCTATTCAGACAAATGGAAAAGATTTTGCGCCTGGAACCAGGCTAAAGGCCTAAATCCCCTGGAGCCGAACATTCCTCAGATTCCACAATATTTAACTGAGATGTTACACAAAGGACTTTCCTTTTCATGTATTAAGATCCACGCCTCAGCAATTTCAGCTCATTACAGCACGGATCCTCCTTTATTTTCACATCCACTCCTAAGACAGTACCTCAGAGGGGCTAAGAACTTAAGACCGCCAAGGAGAGCTTCAACACCTACTTGGGATCTCAACTTTGTCCTGGAAAAGCTTACACTGCCGCCCTTTGAACCAGCTTTTGATTTAAAATTTCTTTCATGGAAAACTGCCCTACTACTAGCAATAACCTTAGCTAGAAGAGTCTCAGAGCTACAGGCACTAATGGCAGTGGAACCTTTCCTCATTTTTCATCAAGACAGAGTTTCTCTACGAACTAATCCTTCCTTTATGCCAAAGGGTGGTATCCAGTGTGGCCCTAAACCAAACCATTCACTTGCCCACCTTCTTCCCAAATCCCAAGAACACAGGAGAAAGACTCCTGCACTCTTTGGATATTCACAGGCAATTACGTTACTACTTGGATAAAACTAAGGCTTTCAGAAAAACTGACCAGCTCTTTGTAGCCTATGCTACAGGATCACAAGGAAAAGCTATCTCAAAACAGACCATTTCTAAATGGATAGGACATTGCATACGTTTCTGCTACACACATCATGGGAAACCAGTACCTGCTAACATTAGGTCCCACTCTACCAGGGCTACAGCTACATCAGCAGCCTTTCTCAGGGGCTTGCCAACCAAGGATATTCCGGAATCTGCTACTTGGAGTTCAGTGCACACCTTCACCAAACACTATCACTTACCTCTTTACTGTAAGACTAGAGCTGGTTTGCCACTGCAGTTTTGCAGGGCCTACTAGCTTCTTCTAACCCTGTTTGACTCCACCTCCCCTCCTTAGCTTTGGGATTCAACCTAAGTGTGATGACTGCAGCAGGGTAACACGATGAACATAGTACAGT
Organism: Protopterus annectens; assembly: GCF_019279795.1. Lineage (NCBI taxonomy): Eukaryota > Metazoa > Chordata > Ceratodontiformes > Protopteridae > Protopterus > Protopterus annectens. The sequence continues at coordinate 905,138,084 of NC_056745.1, forward strand.
TTTGTACCTACCATAAATGTAGATGTTCAAGGGTTCACCCTGCTGCAGTCCAGGTTACCCTCCCTCCATCCCCTCTGAACTAGCTGGACTTATCTCTATCACTTTATCCTATTCTACCTCTGTGGTGTATTTGCTTGTACCTAAGGGTTTTGTTTTACTTTTATATAGCCATATGTATATGTATATGTATACATATATATATATATATACATATATATATATGTATATATATTGCCTACCTTTTGGGGGCACCTGACATCTGGGGCAAGAAAAACTGAAGAAAATGGCGTCGGATGCCTCTTATATACCCATGGCACACTGACGTCAGGGAAGAAGCGACAGCAACCGATGCCGGACCAAGACTTTGGAATTCGGGCCGACTGCGGGACCACCTGATGGCAGGATAACCCAAGTGTGATGACTGCAGCAGGGTGAACACTCAAACATCTACATTTATGGTAGGTACAAAACTGTACTTTTGTAGTGGAGAATGTGCATACATCCAGCTGCAGTCAGCACTGTATCACATTGTTTTTTGAGATAGGTGTACAACTGTTGAAGTTTATATGGGAACCTTCCAGAATTTGTTTAATTTTAGAATTTTTGGGGCAAGGGGAAGTAACAGTCAGGCCATCCATACTGTCATTTCTGGGATTTTAAAAAAGAAAGTATCGTACAAAATAGAGTGAATAGTAATGCACAGTTTTTAAGAAAAAATATTTTTCTCAACACTAGTGCACATTCCCAGCAGAAAACACTTCTTCCCTTTGTTTATGCTGTTTTGTGTGTGTGTTTTAAGTCAGAACAGTATTTTAAAGGGCAGTTGGTATGTGGAGAAATAGCAAAAGAGGAAGACATTTAAATATGCATTTCTGTGATGCATGTTTCAAGTTTAGCATGAAATAATGAGACAAAGCAAAGGCAGATTGTCTGGACTAGACCAGGATTAATGGTGATATGTCCTTTACATCTGTACTGACTGTAGATTAATTTCTGGTGTAACAGACGTGTCTTTCCATTTGTCATTTGAGTAAGAAACTAGACTTTTAAGATTATATAATGATTTGCGAGGGTCTTCCTTTTGAAATGCCTCTGTTGATCGTCTGCCTTCTTTGACATATGTCTTTTTGTGGTTGCCCCTAAGTTAGGGGTAGTAAATAGACAGTGTTCATTACTTCAGGTATATTCATTTGTTGGACAGAGAAGAATCTAGTCAAACAAGAATAACAAAGTGACAACAGTCTTAAAGCTCTCTTTGATAATAGGGTAGAATGTTGAAAAAAAAATTCAATTTATTTTCTAAAGTGATCCAGAGGGGTGCTTGGCTGTACAGTATTGTATGCCTCCCAATCCTTCAGTCTCCTACCTGCTTAGCTAGAGTAAATGGATCCTAAGTGAGCAGTGCCTGCACTGGCCTGTCTGCAAGTCATTCCTGAAAACAGTTATGATGTAAAGGAGGATTTGTTGATGTGGTTTGAGAGCACTTGTGCAAGATAACCTTGTAAGCATCAGTTTAGTAGTTCAAAAATTGAAAAAAAATGAATGCATTTGTAATATGTTTTGGGGTAACTTTAGCGATGTGGGAAACATAGTTTCATAGCCGGTCTTTAGTAAGGTTAATTATAAGCTGCAGTATTCTGGTTATTATTGATATTGATGCTGCATCTGAAATGTTTTCTGTTTTTATGCAGTCCCTCTTCTAAGCACCCCTTCATTCTGTCTAACCTACATCTGAACTTGAGCACCAAAAAAGTTCTGATGTATAAGCTTTCTTGTTGCAGTAATACATTTGCCTTGAGTCAGTGCTATACTTTACTTCAGTAACATTATTCAATTAATGCTGTTTTATGTACAACACAAATGAGTTTGGTTTGATATATGTATATATAGACAGATACTTGTGTGTACGTGCACACAGTATAATAATAATGTAGAGGTGAGACCTCCTTCAAACATCTATCAATTGAAGTTCATTACAAAAGAAATATGTTTGTTTAAAGCGATTCAGCACCCCCTTCTTTATCTTGAGATAACACGCATGTAATCACATCTTTGCCAACGTATTGGAGATCTCGGTCAATCATAATCTCAGAAATGGAGTTCACAAACCTATCAAACACTGTCACAGTATATCTTGTGCCAGTCAATGTCCCATGCCCCTTAAGTGTTATACTTGGCTCTAAAATCACCACATATTGGGCAAAAAGACATTTGCCCTATTTATTTGTTTAACTCTGGGTTGTTCCTTACAGAGGAAGAGTAAATGTGAGAGTTGGCAGAATAGGTGGGGCATTGGGTATCTTCAAAGGAATTCAAGTAATACAAGATTAGTAGAAGATGCCCAAGTTAAAGGAAGGAAGTTTATTGTAGTTGTAGACCAGTTAGATCTTAATTCTCCTTAAAGGGGTGCCTTCAGGTAGGAAAATAGATTGATTAAGATTGTGGGTTTTGTCATAGGGGCAGTTCCGTAGTAGTAAAGTATGTTTTTGTTTACTGAGTGCAAGGGTTTGAGCATGTTTCACATATAATATGCTGTTGTATTTAGTTCCATACTTGGGTTATATGACTGGAGTAAAGGCAGTCACCCTCATTGGGTAGGTTGTATCCACTGACAAGGTTACTTATTGCTAGACAAGAACTTGGTTTTATTTAGGATGTAATGTGCATTTCTTTGTTGTGCTACCTTTAGATTTTGTTAGGGTTCTAACCATTGTCATAAAGTGATGCTTTTTGTTTGGTAGGTTTGTATCAAATATATACATGTTTTTATTGCATTTTTGGGGGGATTTATTTAGATGTGTTTTTTGGATGTTAAAGTTGTGTTTGGAATGAAAGTTATGCAAAGTACTTGATTATTCCCTGTAGTCTGATGCCTGTACTTCTCTCCACTGTATTTCCTCCTTGATCAGGATGCCCGTTCTCTTCTCCAATGAGAAGAGACGCAACTCATCTAGTCTGTCATATTATCTTCCATTCCTTGCAACCCCTGCTGGTGGTTATCTTGTCGACTTAGTCTAGCCTGATATCCTTCTTCATGTGTGGCCTCTAAAGTTGCACCCAGTACTCAAATGACTTTGTTGTAGTGTACTGGCTCACCGGCTGTTTTGTGTAGGAATGGGTGCGTCTAGAGTGATTGACAGGACTAATGCCTGTGATGGGGTATGCAAATGATGAGTGACTGGCATGCCATGCAGATTTGCCAATGACGTCATACATACATTGATTGTTGATTAGTTTCTTTCTAAAGTAAGGTGGTTTCAAAATAGTATTGCATAAGAACTTTGTCTATATTTATGTGTTTGCTCTTGTCTAGCCCTGTAACACATTTTATGTATTCTCTCCAATAATTTGCCTTTGACAGCAGAAGTATTCATTATGTAGTCTTTGTTTACTCCCTTCCTCAATGTAGTGCGATCTCGGAGTTGGTATATTGATGTGGGGGGGGGGGGCGCAGGGGGGTATGCCCCCCTTCAAAATCAATTGGAAAACAGTAGCATAAGTATGCACATCACCGGTACTGCTCTGTCGCTGTTTACGTTTAGACCAGTGTTTACCAGTGAAATACATAAGGCAATTCTTGTAGTACTGGGTAACAAACAAGTCAACTTTACAACTCAGATAGATTGGACTGAAGTAGTCTACTACGAACTGGCAAGTAGGCCTTTTTCCTGTCTGTTAAAGCATAGCTTAGAAATTGAATTTAAATACCTACAAGGTATATTTGCAAATCTTTTCCTGAACTTTATACAAATGGTTCCGTGAATACCCAATTCCACATGCATGTGCTTCCTCATTAGGATGAATATTCGTGTGGATGAGAACCACATCATATTGCTTATTCATGAGTACAGATAGATGTCAACCAGGTGGGGCAGGGTTTGGGCGGTGCTTGCTAGTGGGCATCTGGTGAGCCAGTACACTACAACATCGCCACTCAGGTAATAGCCAGATCAAAACAGAGTAGATCAGAATGTCTCTCTGCTTCTAGAGTCCATCCATTTATAAACCCCCAGAGCTGTTTGTTACTACAGGTGACTTCTGTCACTACTCCTTTAAGTATTGGATGTGATAAGCAATGCCACATCTTTTCTTACTGTGATATCATTTTTACTTCACCAGCTGATGCTTCATACTAAGGTTGTTGTAACCCAAGTGCAGTAGTTTGCATTTGTCTGACATGAACCTGTTAACTTTCTGTCCATTAAGACAATTTTTGAACATACTTTCTTGTACCATTTCCCCACATCATCCTTCAACAGAACTTGTTTTTGTGTTTTCATTAAAGAACTGACCCTTTTCTCCTTTTCCTCAAATGTTTGAAACACCTAATTAGAACAGGGCTGAGCCCTGTGGTATTCAGATATCACTTTCAATATTCCTGACATCATCCCTTTCACCAAAAAGTTTTGCTTGCTACTCATAAGTCATGCTGCATTCCTTTACCTTGGTTTTGGTCTTACTTCCACAACCCTCTATAGTATTCTAGCAGCCACATCTGCAAGACTTGACTCGTAGACCTTGGTAAACTTTGACCATACCTACCAGTACTTCCCCATTGAGGTTTCCTGTGACACAGCCATAAAACAGGTTTGACCAGTAGCTGTTTCCTGCCATGAATCTGTTTGGTTAGGAGATTGTTCTCTAGAAAAGCAGACAGCCTTTTGAATGTGGTAGCTGTAGTACAGTGACTTTTGGGAGTAGGACTGAGGCATTGTTGGTGTTGATTAGGGTTGGGGTATTGGGTCTAGGGGTTAAATTTGAGTTTCATTTTTGGTTTAGTGTAAGGCTACAGATGTGTGATTTGTAAGCCCGGCTCAAAAAAATAAAAAAAAAAGTTCTGTTGCGGAGTTAAAAGTGTCCTCTTGGATAATCAAACAGTGTCAAGCATCACTTGTTTGTGGTTGAAATACCAGTAAATATCTGATTGATGTCTTTCAGAAAGTCACTAAATGTACAAGTTAATATTTGCATAATATTATGATTTCACCAGTTCAAAGATTAGTTTTATGAACACTGACTGTGGGCCAGTGTGAGGGTTTGGTAGTAAGATCACAATCTTATAGCTCCAAGGTCAAACATTCATTCTTGATCAACACTGTTTATGTAGAGCTTGCATGTTATCTCCGTCAATGCTGGTTTTCCTGGGTATTCTAGATTCCTTCAACCTTCAAAACACGTACTTATTGGTTGTTATGTATGGAAGTCTATTATGTAGTAAGTCAAATATTTTGTATTGTAGATGAATGGGAATGACTTTCAGGAGAAATAGCAAAGCCATAAGTCCATCTGAACCTAACTCCCTAATCTCGTAATATCTTCTTCTTCTTCTTTCGGCTTTTCCTGGTTAGGGGTCACCACAGCGGATCACCTGTCCGCTCATGATTGACAGTGGAGTTTTACGATGTCGAGTTGCCAGCCCAGCGCCCAGCCTTCCACAGAAGGCACACACATGCACACACTCATGCCTAGGGCCAATTTAGAGTGTCCATTCCACCTACAGAATGTCTTTGGGATGTGGGAGGAAACCGGAGCACCCAGAGGAAACCCATGCGACCACAGGGAGGACATGCAGACTCCACACAGAAGGCACCCCAGCCGAGAATCAAACTGGAGAACCTCTTGCTGTGAGTCGGCACTGCTAACTGCTGTACCACCGTGGCCACCCACAAATCAAACACTCAAATATTCCATTAATTTGTATATTTTTTTTAAAGCTTATGTTAGGATCTGTTGTATAATGTAAATATCTTTTAGTTAGTTTTATTTTAGAGTAGGCAGATAAATTTAGGTAATTTTATCTGCTAATGGCATTTTATAATATGCTAGTTGCATTCAGCATTTTTTTAATAATAATGAGTTATATTTATTGATGTTTGATTTTTAATTAGGCAGTGTTCTGTGGAATCTTGTCTATGAATTCTGTGAAGTGTTTTGAAGTCTCTCTCTCTTTTTATCATTGAAGTTCATTTTTCTTTTATCTTTGTGTGTAGGTTTAGGTGCATGGGTTGTTTTAGATTGAACTAGGGTATTTTAGTAGTATTGTGCGTGTGCAAAGGATTGATGACATGCCAAGAATATAAGATGTATTCTTCATGACTTTTTGATGACATGCAAGAATATAGATAATCAAAAAAGGCAAACAAATTAGACACAGTGCTGTATAGTATTTGCTGCTTGTGGTTGTTGCCCAGGATGTGGCTGAAAAAGGGGTAATAATCAGCCTATCTATCTAGTTAACAAAACAAAGGTTAAGTAAATAATCAAATTTTGCTAGGAGAGACAAACTACAGTCATTTTTATCCATGTTCTTTCTAACAAAATCTGAAAAGTATGCTGATTGTGCAGAAAAGTTATAATCAGCTGTGTTTTGCTTTCAGTAAAATTTTTTGAACAGCTAATTGCTTTAGCTGCATACGGCTCTTCTGAAATGCTGACTTATGTATATTCATATTTTGAAGGATTTATTGGTATTGGGCCATTCTCATGTGTTCCTTTTTAGCATTGCTGCTCGTGTAAGATCCACTTTACCTCTGTGTTGTAGCATATTATGTTCATTTCTGCATAGTGATTAAAACATGGGACCCTTACTTTCGTACCTCATTTTCTCAGCTGTCGGCTTTTTTCTTTCTAAACGGTATGCTCGTCTTGCCTCTTATTCCTTGCAGTTTTAATACTGAGCGAGCATGTTTTCACAACATTAGTAAAGTTAAGCTTACCATGGAATGGCACCATCTCAGGCAGATGATATTAAGTTAAAAAGTCTAGACTACGGATCATACATGGGTTGTACTTAAGATCAAACAAAAGCAGTTGTGGCTTTTTTTTTTCGTCTTTCTATGCTGATGGTGATGACTTATATTGTGCAAACACTGTTAATAGAGATTCCTGATGATTAGCTCACTCGGTTGATGGTGCACCTGTTAAACAATTGTGATCTCTCACCTGTCACTCCAGCAATCAGACATAAGGCACACCCTTTTCAGATTAGATAGCTTTCATACATAACATGCTGAGCTGACACATGCAGGCTTAATTGGTCTAACTAGGGCAGAGGATAGATAATCAATGTGCAGCAGCAACCAGAAAAAAAATCAGGTAATGACTTTACGGTGGTGCTAAACTCAGTAAGGCAAAGTATAGGATTAAATATAACAGTAAATATTTTATCGTAATGCACACCACCTTAATTAGCAGGTATTGCTGAAATTACACTGCCATGGCCCATGCAGCATAATGTCCTTGATGCATGTTGCTTGTTTGTATACGTGAAAAGGTAAGAATCCTAAAGTGTTATTTCTGCATGCAAATTAGATGTAAACCTGTCAGTGTGAAATTAAGAACGTTTTCATCTATAAAGGGGAGAAGTGGCTTAAACACCATTTTCAATTTGTCATGCAAGATTCAGTGCAGTATAGATAATTTCAGACTTTAAGTCATGACGCTATACGCAGGATGTAAGCAATGGTGTGGATAGTACTAATGCGTCTGCAGCTTTCTAGGTCTTTATATCATGACCCTTTAAGAGAAATTTATACAAGATGTGATGGAGGTACAAGATAAGTGGAATATGAATATTTGTTCTAAAAGCTGTTTTAATGATATAGAATTATTATATTTCAGCACTTTAGTATTTGTGAAAAGGGTTTTGATTTTGCTGAGACATGGAATGAGCTTTTACACTAGAGATCATTATTTAAAATATCACAATGGATAGAAACAAAAATAAATGCTTTCTATGTTGCCACAAAGTTCTACATAATCCGAACATGCCAACGTAAGAATTAGTATTTGTTGTTAATTTTATTTAATGCCCTCATGGTGTATATCCTGACATGATCTTGTTTCCTTGGAAAGCTGTTTCTTGCCCATAATGCACTGTGAGGATTCATTTGAGGAGATTAATTTGCCCTAGTGTCTCCAGTCATATCACATTGCAATTACTTTAGAATAACAGTAGTGACAATTAGTAGTAAATCTGAAAATTATCAGTAAGTGTTAACTGACTTGGTTTGTAGTGGTTCTTCTGTACTGGTTTCCTGCATGTGTGTTACACAATCTAAAACATTTGCAGAATTGCAAAGAAATTGCCTTAATAACATAGCCTTTATAAGAAGTAGAAATTTGCTAGTCTAGGTCCTGTCTTTCGACCTTTTTCTCACTCAGCCAGAGTATTAGATTTTCTGGCTTACAAAGCTCAGCTAATTATTGAAGTTACCAATTGTCAAATTTCTGTAACTTCAGACTACAAAGTGCCCAGAAGATGGAAAGGATGCATCTGTAAATCAAAGTGCACAGTGAATTTGAAGTTAACACACATGAGCTACAGATATCTTTTGACAGTAAACTTTCTTGTGTGATAGACAAAATAATGAAAGAGCAAGAGGAACAAATTTCTAAAGATAGTATCATTCAGCTTCAACATGGTTTGCATCAGTGTAGCTGACCAGGCTACAAATGCTACAGTAGAAAAATTGTATGGGGGTCAATTCTGTAGGGAGGAAATACACAGTAGTCAAAGTAAATGTGTGTAGGGCATAGTTGTCCAACAGATTTTAGCACGTTACTCAGTTTTGGTGCTAAAAGATTAGAAATTCATGGCTTCATACTTCAATGTCCATCCTGCATTGTAATAACTTTACAGGCATCCAGTGTTGCAAAAGATTTTCTGTTTGCAATGATGTGTAAAGAAATGGAACAAGTTGATTGCTTACATAATTAATGCAAAACTGCACAGCTGTACTGGGCATGCTTCAGTTCATTATCCAAAGCCACTTCATATTATTTTTTACGTCTTTCTGACTGCCTGGACTTTGAGATTTATTTTATTAGTATTTCTTGTTAAAAAGGCAGATCATATCAGAATAGGATCAAGTTCATTTTAAAATGTTTTAATGCATGAAAGTTTAAATGCTGATAAGTAAATTGTTTGAAATAAGTTTTTAATATCACTTTCTATTTTTAATAACACAAAGCACCCAAATACATACAAAAAAAAAAGCTGAAACAGCAATAGAAAGGAGGCAAAATGTAACATTTTTTAGAAGTTAAGACAGAGCCATTAGTGAAATAATTCTAAAACTTGGGTGTAACTAAACTTTTTTCAGTCTGCTTTGAGTTTTTAAGTTTATAATCTTACGAGCATTGAAAAAGTGATGCCAACATGTTTTGAAAACTGTCACATTTTTGTAGTAGATATTATAGACAGTGTCTGAAAATACCAGGAAAGGAGCCCTTCTCTGATCATTCAGATCAAGAGAAATCACAGAGAATATAACGAGACCACTGTTGTTAAATCAACCTTATTTATCCCTTTATACTGTCAATATCTCTGTATTTCATGCATATGATTGCTGTAAAATCTGGAACATGTACAGCGAACATTTACAATCAAGAAAATTCTCTGAATTTTCCTTTCTGCAATGTAATATTGCTCAGGCTACTAAGAATTTTTTTTTTCTGACACGTAACAGGAATGTTTATGAATTGTGAATAGCCTGATAATGACAGCTTTGTAATGCTCAGTTTTAACAACTGCTCCTTTTGGTGAAGTTTGTGCTTTAGCAGGCTGAAAACTATGTTTTTAGTAGTACATCTGATACTATTGTGGCACATAATTTTGCTTTTTGACATGGTTACTGTTTTTGTCTCAGATTTAAGTAATGTCAATGATTTTCAGTTTCTCAGTCAGTCTCCACACATAGTATTTTATATTGACTCTAAAGCTGCGGGTGATTTGTAACTCTAAAATGATTCATTATTGTTTTTTTTTTTTTTAGTTTGTTTTAATTACAACAGAAACATTTGCATTTTAGAAGTATTTGTAGCTTTTATCTACTTCTGGATTAACATGAATTTATTTAGAACAACTCCTAATGTGAAGCTATAGTTTACAAAAGTAGGTTAAGTTTGAATGTTGGCATTTAGCTTTAGCTTGTTCAAACTTCTGTCCCATGGAACCACTGTGAGAATGCTTGTAATGTGTTGGAATTTATAACTTGGTTGACTTTGTCAGTTTTAGCAATTTCCTTGAATTATCCTTAGGAAGTGTGAGACCTGTTGTTTCAGTAATCTCAGTATATTTAATTCAAAGCAAATGTTGTCATTCTTATGCTTAGCTGTTCTGAAAGACAGTCAATACAGTGTGATATGGAAGGTGATGAAAATAATCCACTGCATGTGAAAATTAATTTTCTTTAATTGTAGAACACTTTTGGAGTTTAAATTCACAAGGAAAAATATTTTTTTTACAACAATGATACTTGGAAGTTTTATATTTCAGTACCCTGAAGATGCTCTTAACGATATTCTTTTTTTTTTTTTTTTTTTTTTTTAACAAGAAGTATCTTTATTAAATTATCGTGTATGGCTTAGGCCACATTACATTTATATGAGTGAAATAAACCATAGCAACACAATCTCATTTGCAAACATTATACATTCCAAACCATTCGACACAACTGTAGCTGCAAACATTATACATAACTTTTAACATACCCAGTCATTGTTAGTCAACTGTTGCATAGCTCATTCAAATCCTGCCTTCTTTTAAACATTGTTCCTCCTCTGCATGTGTTGATCCAGCAGTTCCCATTTTTTTTCCTATGTAGTTTGCTCCTACCCTTTTCTATAGATCCCAGTTCCGGTTATTTTAACTCTGTTACTCTCTTCACTACTAGTAAAGTTGGTTTACAGTTTGATTTCCATTTTCTAGTAATTGCTTTTTTGGCAGCCATCTTAACTAGACTGAGCAAGGCCTTACTATGTCTAGGCAATTCTGAGTTTGTATCATAGCTCAAAAAAATCATTTCCCTTGTCACTCCAACTTGCTCACGCAGCATCTCTGACAGAGCAGTCTACAGGGAATATTTAGTCTACCAACTCATTATACTCCCAGAAAATATGTTCCCAGTTACCTCTTTCTGCCCCATTACACTTCCAACATTTACGGTCTACCCGAGGAAAAATTCTTTGAAGTCTGCTTGGGGTATAAAAATACCTGTGTAAGTACTTCCATGCAAAGATCCAAAATCATCTAGATTTTGTTGCATATTTGGAAGACATACATATATCCCCCCATTGTTCTTTTGTGAATTGCTTTTCTAATCTCTCTTCCCAGTCCTTCGTAACCTCCTCTGATTGATTCTTACAGTTATCATGCAATATTTTATATGCTCTACTAATTATTCCTTTCTTAATGGCAACTTTTGTTCTAGATTTTACCAAAAACTCTACCAGTGCTGGTCTTTCGTTTAGGACCCCCCCCCCCATTTCTTTCTCTTTGCCTGTACTCTGATATCAATCCTTGATATGGAATGCAATCTTTAGCCTGCAGTCCAAATAATTTCTTGGCATCTTCCTATTCATTATAGATATTAACACTTTGTAATCATGATTTAATATTGAAATGGGCCTGTATATGAAGCTTGGTCTGATGGATCTTTGCCCTCTTTAGGCAGTGTAGCTAGTACCACTTTCTTCTAGGATGCTGGTACTTTTCCTCCTTAAAATGCTGTTAAAACCTCCTTCCAGATCTTCATCAGTCTTTTCCCTTCTATCTTCCAAACTTCCAGAGGATTACTGTCTAATCCTGGAGATTTTCCTGTAGATTGGTTATGTATATCATTTTTATCTTGTCTCCTCCTATCCTGTTAGGAATTGAGTCTCCACTCTCTCCAGCCTTGCCATATTTAATTATTCCATAAACATTTCTATCTGTATCTTTTCTTGATTTCCATAGTTCTCTGACTGATACAGACTTTCACAGAATTTCCGAAATATTTCTAATACTTCTACAGGATCCCTAGTTATCTTCCTTGTAATAGGCCTAAGCCTGGTAACAGCCCATTCTTCATTCTCTTGTCTGAGTTATTGTCCTAAAAGTTTTTGTGCTCTAGAGTTATTATCAGAAAACAGTTGCTTAACAGCAATCTTTCTATAGTCATGCATATTATCAAGGTAGTCCCTTATTTTCTGTGAAATTCTCCCTATTTTCCAATACTTTAATGTGTGTCAGTCCCTCTAAATAATTCTTGTTACTTCTTAACCATATCTCCCTCTCTGTTATTTTCACTCTATTTTTAAATTCCATTTTAAATTTATCCCACTCCCTAGATATATTTTCAGAAGATGTTTCTATCTTTTCTAATAGCGCCTGAATAATTTCCACTACACATGCCTTAAATTCCTCCCTTTTCAACAGATAGGTGGGAAAGCAGTAGTGTCTCATTTTTATTTCATTATTCTGTGTTTTTTATTTTAGTTATTGGTGCATGATATGAAATAGTTATCGTATGCATGTCAAGATCTTCAATTAAATGGATGTGTTCCTGTGAAATTTAAATTCTCTCTAGCCTAGCAAACTTTTTGTATCTTGGGGAATAATATGCAAATTCACTCCAAATTCCTAGTACTGAATTCACATCTTCCATGCCAAATATTTTCACAAATATCCTTAAAAATCTACCCTCCTTTGTTATATTTCCCTTTTATGTTCCCCCAGGCACATCTTCACTATTGCAAATCAAATTCCAGTCTCCAGCTATAAGTAATATTCCTTGCTGAAAGCGGATTATTTCTCCCAGAATTTTCTTTAGCTCTGTTGGTAGCAGTTTTTGGTGCAATATAAATACATGCCTCTTAGTACTACAAATCTACCATTATTGTCTTTTTTCCTCTTCTATTACATTACTTCCTTTGTCCCAGGTATTCTGCTGAATAATCATCCTGAAGCCTTTCTTTATCAAATTCACATGCTCAGTTCTTTCCAAGTGTCTCCCCTGTGGCATAGCTGTTTGCACTTTACATTTTTAATATAGTTCACTACTCTTTCTTTTTTGGATTTATTTGTGAGACCATTAATGTTTAAATACATTACAGAAAGAATCATATTCTTGAGGAACTATTATTAATCTGAAGTAGTTAACTTCATTTGCTCAGCAACCTGTGGGTATCGGATCCGAGCCGGCAGCTTTCCAAGCTAAAAGATCTGAGCTCCAAGCTCCTCCCCCTACCCATAATGCCCTGCCATCTCCCTCTAACCCTCAGATCTCGTTTGCCGCGGCTTCTATAAGCTTCTTGGAATGAGCTTCGAGCGTAGTACTGTGAGTTTAGCATTTAAATCTTAATTTTCTGTCAAACTTTCTCTAACTTTGTGTGTGTGAACTCCCTCTTATCTTTCTAGCCTTTTTGGGTAGTTTCTTAAACTTCTTTGGTTAAGTTAGATTTATTCCCCTCCCCGCTCTGCGTGTGTGAAGGTGTGTGCTTGTGGGCCTATTTTTCTTTTTTAAAATGGGTGAAGGCCCTAAAGCTTTTTTCTCTAAATGTACCGAGTGTGGCCATAAGCTGTCCCCAACAGATGGCCACACTCGGTGCGTCCTGTGCCTGGGGGGTTGATCACCTCTCCTTGGGCTGCACTATTTGTGCAGCCTTCAACCCCAGGGCTTTGAAAGATAGGAGGTTGAAGCTTATTCTGGTGGGCCTTTTGCCTCCGGATTCTGCTTCATCCTCCTCTGTGGTGCCAGCCGCGGCTGCCCCACCTGCCGCTCCTGATCCCCTGGCCAGGACTCAACCTCCCTTGCTGGCCCAGGAGGAAAGGGACGGCAGAAAGAAGGACAAAAAGGATAGGGAGAGAGAGAAAGAAAGGCATCGCAGCCACAAGAGGCGGTCCGAGTCTACCCCTTCGGCACCGCCGTCCAAACAGCTTACCTCTCCCCTTAAGGTCTCTGGGCCTTCCCCCTCCCGGCTCCGTTCTCCACGTTTCTCCCCAGAGCCGGAGGAGGAGACCCGGTCACCTTCGAGGTCATCTAGGCGGCCTTCCCGGCCGGCTTCAGTGGCCTTCTCTAGATCTACCAGAAGTTTATCGGACGCAGACATGGACCGGATGATGCATCGATTTCTCCAGGCCCAGATGCAGATGGGAGTGCTCTTGCCTCCCCCCCATCTTTTTTCACCCCATTGCTCCTTCTCCAACCCGCTATCAGGTTCGGAGCTGTTGGATCCGACTAGCTTCGGAGCCGGGGTAGGGTCGGCGCCGACAGCGTTTCCTACTTGGGCGCCGACTGTACCCTCGAGTCTGTCAGATCTGTTTTTGGATCCGAGCTCTCGGGGCCATGAGCTGAGCGTCGGATCCGGAGGGGTCAGCGGGCCTTAGGCTCTGTTAAGGTCGGGGCACACTACCCTTTTGGATCCGATCGGGTCACCTTCGGGGCCAGTCCGCACGTCGGATCCAAGGGGACTGCTTTCGGATCCAAAGGAAAGCAGTTCCCCCTCTGCATTCAACGTTGTTTCTTTCGAGGGATTCGAAGCCCCAGTCTCTTGCTACGGACCTCCCGCCATTCCCACTCAGACGGGCCTGTCTTCCATCATCCAGCCCCGGGGACAGCCTGTGCCTACGTCCCAGATTGTTCCTGTAGAGGAACAGAACATTGTTGGTAAGGCCTCCTTGGACAGCCCCCCCGAGGAGGTCCCTCACAAACAAAAGTGCAAGAGGAGGCACTTGGACTCACCTGAGTCCCTCACAGAGGACACAGACTTAGAGGAAGGGGAAGGTTCCCCAAGGTCACCCCCCGAAGACGTCTCCTTTGGAGACATTATGGAAATGTTACGCATTAGAGGGGGGTGGTCTGCCCAAAAACCTTCCTCGGATGAGTCTGTGTTTCTGGAGGCATTTGATGCAGGCCCATCTACCTCCTGGGTGTCCCCTCCTGCCGACAACCTGGTAGAACTCATAACTACCAGGGCATGGAAGGAGCCGGACACTGTCGAGCCAATACCCAAGAGACCGGACAGGATCCTCAGCCCTCCCACGGACAGGACAGTTTTGAGCAAGGTTGCCCCAGTGGGTGCCATGGTGGTGGCGGCTGCCACTAAAAAGGAATTAGCACAGGAGAGTTCCTCGGTGCATCCTCCAGACAAGGAGTCTCGGATGATGGAACGCTTGGGAAAGCGGATTTTCTCTTCAGCGACCTTCTCTGTAAGGTCACTGAATTATATGGCACATGTGATTCGGTTCCAGCGGGACCTGATTAGAGAGTACCCTGGGTCACCCCCAGAGTCCATGTCGGCCGAGGACAAACGGACCTTCTCGGCTCGAATGGCCACTCTCAAGTCAATCACCAACACATCTATGCGGCTTCTCTCCCATGCTACGGAGGGAGCGGCTAGAGCTAGCGGAACGGGCGTCTAGTTATGTAGACAGGCCTGCCTCCATCTCTGTGATTTTGCGGAACCCTTCAAGGAGTCCTTTGCGAACGCCCCTTTTGACTGTTCTAAGCTTTTCGGCAAAACCGTCCGCGATACGCTTCTCCAGAGCGAGAAAGACAGGAAGACGTCTGCCTTCGGGATCCGCTTCTCAGCTCCTCAGAGGTCCTACTGCAGGAACCAAAGAGGACAAAAGAAGATGTGGTTCCGGAAAGCTCAACAATCCCGTTTCGCTCCGGATCCCTCGTCCTTCAGAGGCAGAGGAGGACAGGGTGGACTCCGGCCCAGAGGCAGAGGGGGTCCGAAGAATTTTGGGTCGAGAGAACCTTTTTTGGATCGACCCGCGCAGCAGCCCTGAGGGGTTGCCCGACTGCTCCTCTCTCGAGGCAGTCGGGGGGCGCTTCTCGGAACACCTAGCAAATTGGGAGTCCATTACGACAGATCGCTGGGTGCTCCGAATCATATCCAGAGGCTATTCAATTCCTTTCCTATCTTACCCTCCATGATCAGCAAGACTCCCTGATGTTCCACCCAATCAGAGGGAAGCAGCAGCATCAGAAATTTGAGGGCTGCTAAGAAAAAGAGCTGTCCAGCGCGTCCCCCCCCCGAGCAATCCAGAGCAGGCTTTTACTCCAGGTTCTTTTTGGTGCCAAAAAAGATGGGGGACTTACGACCCATTCTCGACCTGTCCACACTGAATCTGTCAGTCACCAAAGAAAAATTCCGGATGGTCACTATTCAATCCATTCTCCCCCTTTTGCAGGAGAATGACTGGATGTGCTCGATAGACCTCAAGGATGTGTACTACCACATTCTTATGGACAGACGATCCAGAAGGTTCCTCTGCTTTCAGCTGGGAGCCAGCCATTATCAGTTCAGGGTCCTCCCGTTCGGTCTCACCACAGCCCCCATGGTGTTCACCAAGGTCATGGCAATTGTAGGGGCCCACCTGAGGCTTCAGGGAATACAGGTCTTTCTGTACCTGGATGACTGGCTCCTAACCGCTCCCACCAGGCATCAACTCTGCTCAAGCTCCCTACTACTTCTTACACCTAGCCCACCACCTAGGGATCACGATCAACCACAAGAAATCCTCCCTTCAACCTACTCAAATTTTGGAATTCATTGGGGCCAGGATTGACACTACACAATCCAGAGTCTTTCTGACAGTGGACAGACTTAGCAGTCTAAGTCTTCACATTCTAGACCTCTTACAATTGTCAGCTCCCCCAGCGGAACTAGTCCTGAGGGCCCTGGGATCCATGGCAGTGGCCATCAATCTGTCACCTTTCGCTCACCTGAAGATGAGAATCTTTCAATGGACATTGCAAGTTCAATGGTCCATTCTTTTTCACCCCCTGTCTACACCTATTCCCCTCAACAGGATTTGCAGGGAGTCACTGCATATCAATGTCCTGGAGATATGAGGGCGGTGCTTCTAGCATTGCAGGCTCTCCGTCCCCTTCTTCCTCCAGGAACTATTGCAATTCAAACAGACAACATGTCGGTAGTCTGGTACATAAACAAACAGGGGGGAACCAGATCCTATCCACTTTGCAGGGAGGCAATGAGAGTATGGGAATGGGTGATATCCACCAACCGCTTCCTCATAGCAATGCACATTCCGGGTCGGTCAAACATCTTGGCGGACAGGTTGAGTCGAACGATCCTTTCACCTTACGAGTGGTCTCTGAACCCAGCAGTAACAAAACAAATCTTCCTCGAATGGGGTCAACCTTGCTGCGATCTCTTCGCCTCGCCTTCAAACACAAAGTGTAGCTCTGAATTCCCCCACCAGGGGAAGCACCCAGAGACGCTCTAGTTCATGCTTGGCCATCCGGTCTTCTGTATGCTTATCCTTCTCTTCCATTGATGACAAAATTCTTGCAGAAAGCTAGTCGGTTGGGGAGCAGAGATATCCTCATAGCCCCATTCTGGCCTCGTCAAACCTGGTTCTCTTACCTGCGGTCTCATCTAGTACATCCTCCCTGGATCTTAGATCAAAATCCAGATCTGATCTCTCATCCTTTAGGATTGAAGACCCCCGACCTGGACTACCTCAAGCTCTCAGCTTGGTTGATCTAGTTCTCTTAATGGCTAGGACTCCCGATATATTTTCCTCGGTTAAGGCCATCCTGGTGACCGGCCATAAACCGTCTACCAGGAAAATCTACAAGAGTAAATGGAAACGTTTCTCTGTCTGGGCGGAGCACAGGAACTTGGACCCCTTCATGGCTCCTATCCCAGCAGTTCTAGACTTTCTTTCCCATACCTTTGATTAAGAAGCTAGTGCGTCTACTATTAAAGTTCAGTTGGCAGCTATTTCCCACTACCATGTTGGAAACAGTTCAGGGTCCCTAGCATCCTCCAAGATATGCAAAACATTCATGAAAGGAACCTTTTTGTTAAGACCCCCTATTAAAGATGCAGTGCCTCCATGGGATCTTACCCTAGTTATTCAAGCTCTGACTGCGCCTCCTTTTGAACCCGTGACTTCAGTCGACTTAAAATATGTATCTTGGAAGACTGTCTTCCTGATTGCCATTACTTCTGCTAGAAGGATATCGGAGCTTCACGCTCTTTGCAGTAAGCCTCCATACATCATCTTTCATAAAGACAGGGTCTCCCTCAGGACTAATCCCTCTTTTCTGCCCAAAGTGGCTTCAGAAGCTAATATCAACCAGTTCATCAATCTACCTGTCTTCTTTCCAAATTTCCAAAACAAAGGAGACTACAGACTTCATTGTCTGTATGTTCACAGGCAGTTACGTTTTTACTTAAACAGAACAGCAGATCTTCGAAAATCTGATCAACTTTTTGTTTCCTTTGCAAAATCCTGTCTGGGGAAATCAGTCTCTAAAGTAACCTTAGCTAGATGGATTTCCCAGTGCATTCTCCTAGCATACAAAAGTTCTGGTCGTCCTGAGCCCCTGAGAGTGCGAGCCCATTCTACCCGATCTATGGCTACTTCTGCTGCTTTTTGGTCAAGGGTTTCTTTGGATGACATTTGCTCAGCAGATACTTGGGCTTCCTCTCGTACCTTTATTACACACTATGAATTGGATTTAATATCCAGAGGACGTGCATCGTTTGGCTCCGCAGTGCTCCGGAATATCCTTCCATAAGGGCCTCCCAAGTTGCTGGTAGCTGGGGACTCTGTCCCACAGGTTGCTGAGCAAATGAAGTTAACTACTTCAGATAAAGAAGTTATGTACTCACCATAACGTTCCATCTGAGTAGGTAACTTCATTTGTCTGTAACCGACCCTCCCTCCATCCCCCGGACCCTTAGTACGTTATCAAAGGATCAGGATATGTCCTTGTTCAGTTGACATCACTGGAACGTATTGTAATCCTTTCCTAGGTTATAGAATTTCCTATTGCCTTTTTTCTGGCAAACTCGATCTGAGGGTTAGAGGGAGATGGCAGGGCATTATGGGTAGGGGGAAGAGCTCGGAGCTCGGATCTTTTAGCTTGGAAAGCTGCCAGCTCAGATCCGATAACCACAGGTTGCAGACAAATGAAGTTACCTACTCAGATGGAACATTATGGTGAGTACATAACTTCTTTTTCCCACCTTTTGTATATAACAGCTTTTTTGTTAAGTGTCTAGATCCTGCTTTTGTGTTACATGCATGCATTGTTTGGCAGGTTAATCTTTTATAAAACTGTTTATTGTCATCTCTGTTTAAACCTGTCACATCTTGCAGAACTTTTTGTTTTATTGAAAACCCTCAAATAAAATACACACACACACACACACACACACACACACACACACACACACACACACACACACACACACCCAATACTCCCGTAAAAAACGACTAACTTAATAACACACAAAGCTATGTACATCTTCAGATATTGAAGTTTTACTCCTTAATAGGAACATAAGTTTGAAACTGACAGCCACAAACAAAGACTCGAAAGAAAGCTTATACATGCTAAGACGCATGGTAGAACCTGTGATTCTATTAAGTGCTGTCTGGTTTTGCCTTATCTTTATAGCTGTCGCAGCTGGGAAGCACTTGAATGCTTACTGAAAACATTTTCTCCAAGCCATTTCTCTTTATCAGATTCTCTGCTAGTGACATAAGAACCAGATACAGGACTGTTTACTAGAAAAAGACCTTATAATATTCAGTAGTTTTTTCATGTACTTGCTTTCTGCCAAAACTTACTATATAAATCTAACACAGTCATTCCTCTGCGCAAAAATGAGAAAAAGCACACTAATTTTTCTTTTGTCTTGCTCTTTTAACCAGCCCCCTTTTTTTTACATTGCAGAGTCTAGATTTCTTAAAACTAAACAAGGAGAAAGAGAGGGGAGAAAAAACAGAATAAACAGAAGCACCTATTTTTAATAGTATCCCCATTACACTTAAAAATAGCTGAAAAAACTGTGTAACATGCAGAGAAAATCATGCACATCTTAAGTAATAATGTTAAGAATAAAAATTTATTTTACTTACAGTTAACTCTCTCCCTCCTCTTCCCCTCTACTGAGTATTTTTCCAAACATTAATGACATGAAGTAGGGCATATGCTTTAGAGTCCCCTGCAAGTTTTACAAAGTCCAAACAAGTCCAGTATTTCCAGATTTTCTCGTTCTGTCCTGTTTCACAAGTATAATAATTGCTTTGTAATCCTACATTTGTCAGTTTCCAGGTTACTGATTTTAGTCTCCAAACATTATTAATATGAAGTAGGGCATATGCTTTAGAGTCCCCTAGAAGTTTAACAAAGTCCAAGAAAGTCCAATATTTCCAGATTCTTTTGTTCTATTCCTGTTCATCTCCATCTCCCAAGCTCTATCTCTGCTTCATCTTAAGTGCACTCTCAATTCTTCTAGTCAACTTCTATGCTTTTTTCTCTCTCTCATTTTTCATTGAAACACTGGGAAAGGTTTCACTGGCACAGTCTCTCTGTGGTCTTTATTATGAGAAGAACAAGAAGCAAAAGATCCTTCTGTTTCACAGCTCGCTTTTTGTTGGACAAACTTTTGTATTTTTTCCTTAGGATTTACTTTATCAAAAAAATGTTTTTGTTCCTCCAAGGAAAAATATTTTGAGGATAGCTGGGTACAGCAGTTTGAATCTCATGCCTGCTTCTCAGCATGCCTATATAATGGAATACATTTTTTCCTCCTCTTCATGGTGTGTAGCGAGTAATTCATTTTCTGCAAAGATTCTGCTGTCTTCCACTTTTAATACCTTGTCCTTCTGCCACAGTTTTGTCAGAATCAACTCCTCCTGCTGGTAAGATTGTATTTTTGCTATTAAAGGTCTAGGTTGTTTTCTCATAGCCAGGTTTGGAGCATGCACATGATGTGCCCTTTCAATTAACAATTCTTGTTGTAGAATACCAGTCCAGTTGCTTATTTGTATTTTCATAGAATTAATACAGTCTGTTCCTTCCAGCTTCTCTGGTAGAGCAGAAAATCTAAAGTTTTCCCTACGTACTCTATCCTCTAATTCTATTATTTTTTGAAACATCTCTTCTTGTGCAGTCTCATACTCAGCTAGGCCTTTCTTCATTTCAGCCTCTTGAGTTTTGCAGTTCTGTCACCTTATCTGAAAATCTGTTCAAAGCTTCTTCCATTTTTTCCAGATTTTTGTGATTTGTGTTGAAATACTCCATCAGTGTTTCATTTATTTTAACCAGGTCTGTGTGCAGCTGCTTTATACTTTCCTCTAGCTTACTGGAAGTCATGTCTGGAACTTGCATTGCTTCTTTCTGAACAATTGCAGTACTTTTCCCAGTCTGTTTTTCCCCTCATCTTTTGAAGCTGATTTTCCTCCAGGTCCTTTATATTTTTTTTAGTGGCATCTAGGTAGTGCACTTTACTAATCAGTTACTGAAATTTTCCCAGAAATCTAGGTCCACTGGCTTTCTCTGCTTAGTTTCTGTTTTCAGAGTGGGAGAGTCAGAATTAATCCGTTACTCAATGTCCAGCCATCTTGGAAGTCCTCTTAACAATTATTCTTAATCTTTAGAAATATTTTACTTGATCAGAAGAATGTGATAGTCATTATAGTCCCACTTCCCTGGTCTAGATGAACTTTATATTGAGGCAGTAGAAAATGGTAAGTGGCTACTCTTAGACACTTGATTCCTACTGATAAGGAAAAGTATATGTTTGATATTTTTGTGAAGAAAATAGTCCAATAATTTGAATTACAAAAGATTTAAGTTTTTATTTTTGATATTTGTCTACCAGATGGATGTAAACAAAGTTCATTGTTGATTCTGCAGGAAACAGGGTGTATACGTTAAATACCATCAATTTAAAATTGCTAGCATGTCTTTCAGAATAGATCATATATATATATGTGTGTGTGTATATACATATATGTGTGTGTGTGTGTGTGTATATATATATATGTGTGTGTGTGTGTGTGTGTGTGTGTGTGTGTATATATGTATGTATATATATATATATATATATATATATATATATATATATATATATATATGTGTGTGTATATATATATATATATATATATATATATATATATATATATATATATATACATACATACATATATACATATATGCATATGTGTGTGTGTGTGTGTGTGTGTGTGTGTGTGTGTGTGTATGTATGTATGTATCACACACTTAGGAGAGAAAGCAAGCATGGCTGAAAGAGCAGCCTTGTCTAGGTTAGGAAGCTTCCTGTTGCTGACAGTATGTTAGTGAGAGGTGAGAGAGTGCTCTTTGTGAATTGACAGATAAAGGCATCATTTGTCATTTTTCCTTCTTTACTGGTATGGTGAAAAATACTCATTATTTAGGACAGTTGCTTTTTCAGAAATGTAAATCTTTTGGAACAAGTGAAAATAGTTTAGGAAAGGCAAGTAGATTGCATCAAACCAGTATCCAACCTGCTTCCTCTGCTGTGACAAACATAACACCTCAAATCCCTTGTGTCCATTTCCCCTAGCAGAGCAGAAATAAATCAGATCAGTAAATGTCTGTTGTGAATTTCTGCTATTAGATAAGAATGTTGTCGCCTCACAGTAAGACGCTGTCTAGTTCGATTCTCAGCTAGAGCGTCTTCTGCGTGGAGACATGCGTGAATGGGCATACCTTCGTTGAAGGTTGTGCATCAGGGCTGGTAACTCAGCACGTAAAAATCAACTACCAATCATTAGCGGACCGGAGTTACGCTGTGGCGACCCCTAACCAGGAAAAGCTGAAAGACACAACAACACAAGAATGTTGTCATTAGAGGGACAGAACAGCTTTGACTATAAAAGAAGCATCATTCAATTTACTCAAACAGGTGGAAGAGTAAGTGATTGAAAACATGTTATGAAATGGTATCTCCCAAGTCCTCTTTCTTATCCAGTATTGGATCGTTAGAGAAAAGGTGCATCTACTTTTCTCAGTTAAAAAGATAAGCTTTTCCTTTTAAAAAACCTCTCTTAGACAGTTGAAAGTATAAAAATGCAAATTAGTAAGTATTCAGTCACTGGTTTTCTCTCTTGTGCCAGGCAACGTACATGCCAGCTTTGGACCTTGAAGATGCTTATTTTCTTATATAGTCCCCTAACCAAAGTTTTGAATTTCAAAGCAGTGAAAAAGCGTGTTCAATTTATGGTTCTGCTGTTTGGCTTAGTGATTGTCTCAAGGGGCTATTATGAACTGTTTTCATCTTGGGTCTTACCTGCTGTCAGATAAAAAGTGAATGTTTAGCTGTTTCTTTGAAACTAATCTTCCTCAACATTTAGTGCACAGACTGCAGACAGTTATACAGTTCTTGCTGATCCTGATGTGGAATGAAAATTGCCAGAAATCTGATTTCACACTAGTACAGTGGAAGATTTTCCAAGACTACTGGGTTCTTATGGTCAGAAAGTCATTCACTGTTGGTGAGTATTTTCTTGTTTTCTGAAATGTTTTTGTTATGGTTACCAGTGCAAGGGCTGTACATGAGGAAGTTTTGTGCTCTGGGATCAGACGTCGGGGATGTTTGTATGCCCATCTACCTTAGGTTCGATCCTTCAGGAATGAACTGATCTGGTATTTGAGGTTGCTGCGTTTGATCCTGGGAAAAGACTTCTTTCATCTCAACCAGTAGTGTTTCCATTAAACAATTTGCACTCTGACTGAGGATCAGCTCTTTTCAGGTATTTTTTTGTTCAAGGATTATGGATTCAGGTCAATATGCAGACCAACCTGAAAGAGTTTGTGCCAGCAGTGCATTCACCACTAAAGGCTTTCAAAAGCAAATTCCAGCAGGAGTTTATAGCTGAAAACATGCCAACAGTAGTGTGATACGAATGTAAATTTGCCTATGTCACAAGTGATCATTCAACAAAGGTGTTTGAAAAAAAAAACAGTAGTGTGATGCAAAGGAATGAGATTTAAGAGAGGGCAGAAATTGAACTGTTTATGTAATATTGTTTGATTATATGATATGTAACAATATATATGATGTGTAATATTTGTAAATGTAAACTTATTAAAATGGTTTGATTATTTTTATATAACTGTAAGTTTACCTATGTCACAAGTGATAATTCAATAAATATGTTTAAAAAACAGTAATGTGATACTGTGATGCCCGTGCACTGGCCCAGTAATCAAGGAGCCTCAATCCTCACCACTAGCACCAGTGAGAGGCTTGCACATTGGAAGGATAACAAGTACACACACAGTAAAATACAATTTCCCTTAAGAGCACTCAGAGATCACAGTCAGTCTGGGGCTAGTTTCTCCCTTTCTCTCCAGATCCCCAATAAGACTCCCCACTGGCACAGCGATAGGGTTCAGATCTCAGCCGAGTAGTCAAGCCAAAACCTCCAGTACCCTCTCTGTCCAACCAGTGCTTCGTGTTCCTGCCCAAGTAGCTGACGCGCACACACACACACACACACACACACACACACACACACACACACACACTTTGAGATTTCGTTTATATACAAACACACAGACAGTCCTGGGGAAGGCTGGCACAGGTTCTCCAGCTATGCCCCCTCCTGCCAGTCTATAAGGTAGTAATCACTGCCACCAACTACTCTTAGCTATTAGTAAGGCCCTTCCCAAAGGGTGACCAATTTCACTGTGTAATTTTACTGTTAGCCCTGGTTTACACTTACTATTTGGATAAGGCTATTCTGGAGTGGCTTAGTACAGTATCATAAAATACATGCAAGTACTCTAGAGCTTAAATTATCTCAATACAAAACAGCCACAGTTGAAAGGTTTAAAAATATTTAATAATAAATATTAAAAACACAAGACAATACTTATTACGTCAACACAGTGACATTACAGATTTCAGAAATCTCAGGAAAAAGCTTTAAAATAATACTGTAGAATAGTCTGACATAAATATAGAAAACAACTAGACTAATCTGGCTATTTCTGTCTATCACTAAGAGAAATCACTGTTCTCAGTTGTACTTACATACAGAGCAAGCAAGTGCTGGTGAGTTGTCAGCTTTAGACAAAATCCAAAATGCTGAATTCTCTCTCTCTGAGAAAGTCTTAAATTGATAGCACAGTACAGCTGAGTCATTTTACATTACATCATTCTTGACACTTATCTGGTGTAGTTTCCCAGGCTCACAGAACGTATAATGTTAACATTTCTCTGATCTTGCAACTGCCAGGAAACCACAGCAATAAAAGACATTTTACATGTAAAATCTAGTAATTAACTCTTGTCCTAAGACAATAGACAGAATTCCTTAGTCCTGACATCCTGTCTCCGAGCTTGAGATCAAACAGTTCTAAAATGCCTGACTTCTCAGCTTTCCTCCAGCAGAGTGCACTGCGGTTAAATTTTTGAAGCTCAGTACAACATATAGTTTAATCATAACATATAGTTCTCTTTAAATTTGTAAACCAAGCCTGTGGATTATATATTTACAAATAGAATTATTTACAAAATTCTATCTAGCTAGGTTGGCAGCCTTCACAGACACACAAGCAAATGGTGTGTACAAGGATGATGACGAGATATGACCAAAAAATAATTGGCTTGAATAATTGGATTTGTTTTTCAAATATTTGTCAGCCTAGGAGGATATGATTGACAGACCATACTGTTTCACCAGAGGTGGCCTGCATCTATTCTGTGTAGGGTTTCATTTATTGGCAAAGACTTTGTCTATCCTCCATAGTGCCTTTTTTGGACCATGCCATCCTGATGAACCTACCAATATAACAAAAGAAGCAATGGAAGATAGAAGGTGTTATTAATAAATTGTAGGAGCCTGAACAAGAAACTCTACTCTCTACAAGCCCTTCTCACCCTGGAAGAAATTGATGTCTGTATAGTGACTGAGGCATGGTTTAAAATAGTGGAGAGCACTCAAGACTGTACAGGGCTATAGTGCCTTCCACATGTTTAGACCATCTACTGAGCAGGAGAAATTTATTTCAGTCAAACTGCCTACTCCTAAGTGATACATTGATAAGTTTCAAATCCCCACCAACCGCAGTTAACTCCACTGAGCACACAAGTGTACCTCACACTATACCAGCATTTAAACAGCTGCATAGATGCAACTGTATCCTACAAGAACAAGTGCAGGGTAAACCCCAGAAACAAACCCACATGGTGGGATCAATGAGCTTTATAATAAAAGGAAAAAGAATAACCAAAAGTAAGAAGAGTAGTTTGCAGAATGTTGGAGCCCTTGTCACTGAAGTAAGCAACAATTCTGGAGCTTAATAAAATTCACCAAAACCAAGTTTGAGTTTAAAATAGCTTTGCAAGCCAAAGACAGTCAAGGCATTTTTTTAGTTACATTCGTAATCACAAAAGGGGAATGCAACAATGCACTGAGCTGATTGTGATCGATGTTACCCACACAGAGGCTGAAGATATAGCAAAACTACTGGCCAATAAATTTAGCTCTAACTTTATCCTTCTTTCCTTTCCGTCTGTCCTTTAAGATATACCTGAAACTGGCTCACCTCCAAGTCCTATAAGTGCTATGAAAAGGTAAAAAATGCTTTGTCAACCTGGTGAATTTCTATATCCATACGGGATAGGTTATTTCAAGCACAAAAGAGGAGGTTGGCTGAGCTTAAAATGGCCCACAGGGGCAACTAGCCTAGTACTTACCTATGAACTTGTAGACAATAAAGTCTTCATAGAATAGCCACACAAACCTGTGCTGTTTCATTCATTCATTTTGATAGACAGATAAATGAACAGAACTAAACGCATCCTTTCTGCCATGCCATGAAACACAGGCAAAAGAAAGTTACGGGAAAACAAAACAAGTAATTCATTTGGAAATCTTAACAGACATTGCAGTAATTGGTACAGGTTGTAGTTCAGCTAAACTTCTTGTTATACAACATTTTAAAAAGTACAACAGTTAGTCTCTCCTAAAACACTTGCATCCTGCCATAAAGCAGGGTGTTCTTGCAGTATGGTCCCAAATCTTTTTCACTATTCGTTTACCTCTCAGATAAAAAGATATTCTCTGCCTTTCAGCCAGACAGGGAGACCTTTTCTTTCATCCAGACTTTTTAAGATGAGTCAGTCAGAGTTTATTGTGCTTAGTATGTTATATGGATTTTCAAGTAATCTGGCCAGTTTTAAATGGTAGAACTGAAAAGGTCAGTCAAGGAAACCATCCCTGCACTTAATGTCTGATGGATTGTTGGCATTGTACATCACACCAGTTAGCTTTCATTCAGTCTTTAGTCTTGTCTGTCTCTGCTTTGATTGTAGATAGTTATTCCAGGATTATGGAACTGGCAGTATCTAACAGCATAGTTCTGCTTTATGAAATTGTTTTGATTGTGAATATTTATCCCTAGCATGATGGTTGGGATTATGCATACAGAGTGCAATTTGTGACCACATTTAACAATTTGTGCTGAACAGGTGAAGTATAAAGAGGCTTATTTTAAGCTTGCTTAGAAATTCAGCAACTCATTTTAGAAATCGGGTATTTAGCAGTAGAGAATCTACGTTAGTAATTCCCTGCATTATGATATGTGCGGTGGATGTAAATCAAATTGCATTCAAGAGCATTAGGCTGGTTTTTACTTTGAGCTGGAATGCATAGCTAAGAAGGCTGCCTGCAGAGCTGAAGAGCACAAGCAAGAGGCATATGAATTTCTCAGATGTAATTGCTATCCTTTACATCTGCATTCAAAAGGAGAATGATAGTTTTTGATATCACTTAGCACTGAAGTTTATAGTGCTACCAAATTAAAGAAATAGATTACAGAAAGAAAATGAGTTTTTGTTGCATCATATTTTTTGCCACCATTAGTCCGAAAACTCTTCCAGTAGCTGTATGAAGTTTTTGGCAGACAATGCTGAAACATTTTAGGATTAAAATGATATCACTGAGTTGCAGATGCATGTTAGTGACAGTAGCATTTTGATGATGTGAAACACAGGTGTATCCCCTGACTCAGCTTTGTTAAATGTAAACGTCCGATGTAAATGTGGGGATGAGTTTTATCCAAAGTACTGTTTTCCGTTTGATAGCACCCTTGTTGACTTATCCTAAGGTAGGCTTCATTGTGTGGATAGGCACGCAGTAAAGTATCTGAGTTAGTGTATGGAAGCAGCGATCAGATGTCAGTGTTAAATACCGGAGAGCTACATTTAGAAATGGACCCAGCATTGTCAAGCTGGCTGTGGAGATGGAGTGATCTACTCATGCCAGAATGGCAAGCAGGTCAAGGGGCATGCAAGAAGCAGAACACAAAAGGCACATAATTCATTATTTGCATAAAATATAAAAAATTATTTATTTCTCTTGGAGACAGTTTGCATGTGAGTATACAGATGTGTTGTTGAGCTGTTTATTTACTTGATGATATTTAAAACAGTTGATACTTTTCTTTCAGTAAGCAGACTTCCTTGTACTTGCTCTGAACCTCATTTCTGTGTGGGTTCATGCTGCTGTAATCGTCAGAGTAAATTCAGTTGTGAAAGTAAAAATAGTAACCAGTGATCTCATCTCTGTGAGGTCTTCTGCTATTACATAATCAACAGTGTGGGCACTCAGACTTTAGACCTGGTAATTGTATGAATATCCTCACATTTCTTGTACAGTGTAAGCCCTGAAGTCTAGTGCTGTGTAGTAATTTCTCTTCAGTTACAGCTAATCAGAATTGTAATCTGTCACTGGCTGGAAAACAGTCTACATCCCACAGTAAGAGCCCAGCTGTTTGACACTAACAGGAAAAAAATATTTAAAGAAAGTACAAGCAGAAGGACTGCAGGGAAATTTCAAGCAACGTTTTAAAACAATGTGTCAGAATACCAGAGTATGCCTGATTGCTTGCTGGCTGATATTTGAGGTCTGCATTTATCTTGGCAGTGCTTCCCTTTAGAAGCCTTTCTTAGTCCTTGGCTTCACCTTGTTGCATTCTGATGGAGTTTTTACATCCTTGTGAAAGAACAAAGATATTGAGTTATTTAAAAATAATACCTGATATATCATTTGTATAAAATGAAAATTAATTAGATAGTCGTCTTCCTTGGAAATAACGTTGTGTCTGTTCATATTATTGCTGCTACCCCTTTACTAATTAGTAAAATATCTTAATTGTTCAGTAGTGTTATGTTTCTTAAATGGCTACAGAATCTTTATATGATTAGGGTGGCAGATTATTTTTTATTGCATTATTTTTGAGATCAAGTGCTCCATAACTTTGTGCATTTTTTCCTTCCTATTTCAGTCAATTCAGAGTAAATTTGATTCACAGAAACACAGAATTTGATGACAGACAAGGAAATGTTTGCCCACCTCATCTGCCACGTTTGTGTGTGTGTCTGAAAAGATGGAGAGTTTAGTTAACCCACAGCCTAATTCTTCCATCTGTGTGCATTCATTTCCTCTTGTATCTCATGAAGTTTTTAATTCCATCACTGTTTTTGAAGCCATGGTTCTTCAGTCATCTCCACGTGATGTGAAAACATGTTTCCTCAGAACTATTCACCAGCTTCATATTGTGCCTTTTTGCTTGTCTAGCTGTTTTCTGTTTTAAGGTGCTACCCTCTTAGAACTTGCTGGTTGTTTTTGAGGAATTTTAAACCTTAACCTGTCTGGCATAGAAGACCTCACAATGTAGACAGTCTAAAGCTGAGGGCCTTTTGTTCCTTAACTCTTCTGTGCTACAGTGAAGAAAGCAGATCACAGTACTTCAACCTTTTAGAATGTGTCTATGTATCTTTTTCAGAAACTCTCACTGAGTTGTTAGTGACAAATTCCTAAACTTATTTTTTTTATAGCAGCTCTCGGGCCTATTACTTGTCTGTGACTGGCAGGTAATGTTTTCAGGTTGACTTGGGACTATTCTCAGAAGTCTGTGCTTATCTTCTGTCCCATAAACTGACCTTTACTGGCACTTGTAGCTGGAATAAGTGACCTAATTAATGTTGAGGTTGTAAACATCTTGCATGCAATTACTCCTCCACTACTAAATGAACTGAGTTAAAAATCTCCTTATGATATAGTAGATGGTGCAGCATATAGGAGGAGGAAATCGCATGAGATTTCACTGGTGTCCAAAATGGCATGTAGAGAAGACTGAAGAAGCAGTATATGAAACAAATATCTATTTGTTGCTGTATATGTGGTGGTGTAGGAGGAATAAAGATAACTTTCTGATCATTTGGGTGAAGTTCTATTGGTTATTATTTTTCTAGTTATCTTTTCTTAATCATCTGTCCTTTTTTGCATTTTATATTTCTGGATTTTGAAGAGGTGCATAAGGTGATGATCATCCCATTTCACAGATGTACAAGGCATACATTCTTATGTTTTGTGTGCTAATCTCCACTGTTATTATTCCGGTCCTCACAGCTGACCCATCAGTTACCTTTGGCTCATGTCTTCGTTCACCAGGTCTACCGGACCTGCCTTATCCTCCCCAGGATTAACCTATCCCACACCCAGAACTGCTGATGAGAAAGGGTACTGGTGTAACATCACATTGCTGCTTGGTGAGTGTACCCTAATCCCCCAGTAATATATGGACTTACCTGACTGAGTGCTACTGTTGCAGTGCGCCGATGAATGAGTCATCTTCAGCCAATTAGTCCCATCCTCCCAGTCCTGTTCCTCCAGTGCCTACGCCTTTTGTCTAACCCAGGTCGTCTGCAGCACTATAAGGGCTTTATCCCTCTGTGTCATGGGGCTAGATGAAATCATCACTACTGTTCATTCTTGCAGATCTGTTGCCCTTCTCTGATGATTTTTATATATTTCCTTGGTGCATTATATGCTAAAATCTTCTTTGATACAGACCGTGAAAGTTATCAGACTAAGGCATATATTTTGCCATTTACTGTGTCAGACTGAACTGCTTGAACACTACTGATATGCTCAAAATATATGACATTCCATAGTTTTGAGATGTTTGTTACAGTATATGTGCCTGGGGTTAGAGGATGTCAGACCATTTTATTATCTGTTTCAATTAATAGTTTGGAGGCAGAGATTTACTGATTCATATAGTAGTATGAAAAAAGTAAATAGCCAATGCCCTACTTTTGCTTGTGTATGAGCTTGTCTGCATTGGTTAATGATCGTGCATTGCTGTAGTTCTTCAGAAATATCAAGGATCCTGTTGTCTTTCTTAAACTGCGAACACTACATGCTTCTGTATGGAAGTACAGCTCAGTGTAGGCATTGTTTCTTCTCTGACTTTCCAGTGTGCAATCTTATCCTTGAGAGTAATAGCTCCCTTTTCCATAATTTTCAGTGTAATTCTATTCTCTCTCTCTCTCTGCTTATTTGGTCTTCATAATTCTGTACTGCTGTATGGTATATTTTTAATGTCTTGTTTTTTGCAGGTATCATTACTTTTTTACAATCTTTTCCTTATCCATTATTTTATTTGCTTACACTTGCGTTCTTGCTAACTTCTAAGTGGTGATGATAAAGTGGCAAGATGTTTGATACAGCTGCTACCTGTGTTTGCTTCACCGTATGTATGCTTTAACAAAGTACTAGTATTTTCAGATATACAATGCAGTTAACTGTACAAAATATCTTGTACTCATTTTAAACTGCACTCTTTTGTCTCATTGACACCATAAAGTGCATGATATTTTATTTGTACATACTATTCGTTTTGTGCTCTGTTCTTAAGACATGAATGAAAAAGGTGTTTAGATTGCCCACTTGCTAGGTTTGACAGATGGGTAAATAAATCAATCTTTTGTGCATAGTGTATTTTGAAGAAGCAGATCTTTATGTTTTGCTGAGCTCTGCATTGTAACTTTCATCTTTCAGATCTTACTTCTTTTGCAAACTTACTGGGAAGTCACAACTCTGCTTGGTTTTGATTCTTCAGGCTTCATATGTTCTGTCTGAGCAAAATGTTGTAGTAGACAAGCGATCAGGACAGACCTTCACACTAAAAAACTTCACTCTGAGGTCTTCTAAGAAATAAGCCAGCTGTGGAAAACACCCAAGTACATGTTTGCTCCTCTCAGAACAGACTACTAAAGAAATTCTGCTCCAGGATTTCTTGCAAGCAGGCTTGGAAGACAAATACCTTCTTATTCTGATGAATGGGAATGTTCTGCTATGCCTTTCCTACCAATATCCGGGATTCTTCTGAAGGTTCACAAGGACTCCCCAAATATTGGGGTAGTGACTCCCTTTTGGTTCAATCAACAGTGTTTCTCCCTTCTTTTAAAACTGGCTAAGGGCAATTACCACATGCTTCCCAACAGACTTGATTTAGTCACACAAAAATAGGTTGATTGATACACCCCAGCCTGAAAACTCTTCGATTTGTTGACTGAATGATAACATTTTGATACTTTTTATACACGTTTTTTTCCTGAAGACATGCAGCAGGTACTGAAGGAGGCTACATACAGCTGGTGCAGTAACTGTGAGACTGACCTCAGCCACTGCTCTGAAAATGTAGAATTCTTGGCAGTAAGATGCAGACCTTTTTATCTTCCCAGAGAATTCAGTGGTGTCAGCATCATAGTGGCATACATCCCACCGAGTGCAAGCACTGAATAAACTGCAGAACTCAATATGTGAGCTACAGAATAAAACCCCAGATTTTGCACACATCATTGCAGAGATTTCAACCTGGCAGATTTGAAGTCAGTACTACCACACTACTATCAATATGTGGGTTTTGCAGCAAGGGGTAATAACACCTTGGACAAAGTCTACACTAACATAAAGATGGTATGTAAAGCTGTTCACCATCTGCACTTGGGCAACTCTGACCACATTACCCTAGTACCAGCATACAAATCTGCACTAGTTAGAGAAAAAAAACACTGTGAAGCAAGTGAAGGTGTGGCCAAATGGAGCAGTCGAAGCATTACAAGACTGTTTTGATAATACTAACTAGAGCAACAAGGCTGCAACAACAAATTAACTTGGACAAATATGCAGAAACAGTGATGGCATTATATTTGCAAATGTGTAGGTGTGTGATGACTAACAAAAATATTTTAAGAGCCAATCAGAAACCTTGGCTCAAAAGCAAAGTATATGAACTTCTGAGGAAGCAAAATGAGACATTCAAAACGAATGACAAAGAAGGTCTCAGGATGGCTAGGGCAAATCTGAAGAGAGGGATAAAGGAAGCAAAAAAGGGCCTATGGAAGGGAAGGTCCAGAGACACTTAACTGATACAAGAGACTCCAGGATCATGTGGCAGGGCATAAAAACCATTACAGACTACAAACCACTATCAGCTAAGTGTGAGGAGAGCATAGAATTCCTGGATAAGCTAAACATCTTCTACAGAAGATTTGGGGAGAGGAACTGCTCAAAGGCAGTGAAACTTCCAACAAGTCCGGAGGATAAAGTGCCTAGTCTAGCCACAGATGAGGAAAAATCTGTGACAGGTGAACTCCAGGAAGGCTGCTCCACCGGACAACATCCTGGGAATGGTGTTAAAATATTGTGCTGAAGAACTAAGCACTGTACTCACGGACATTTTTAACATCTCCTTTGTCCAAGCAAAAGTGCCTAAATGCTTCAAAAATGTGAACCTAATACCACTGCCAAAGAAAGCAACTCCATCAAGCCTGAATGATTACAGACCAGTAGCCCTCATGTCCATTGTCATGAAAAGTTTTGAAAAGACTGGTCAAAAAACACCTATCAGCAAAACTACCAACTGCACTCAACCCACTACAGTTTGCATATCATGCCAGTCATTTCAATGTGGATGCCATCTCTGTTGCACTACATCTCACAATGGTACCCCTGGAGAATAAGGACAGTTACGTTAGGATGTAGTTCATCATTCAACACAGTTATCCCACAACAGCTAATCGAGAAACTTGTCAATCTAGGGATCGGTAACCACATGTGCAACTGGATACTGGACTTTTTGATCAAAAGACCACAAAAAGTATGTGTGGGCAAGAATTCATCAAGAAACATCACAAGTAATACAACTTTAATACCAATCACATCATCAAGTTTGCAGATGACACCACAGTCGTGGGATTCATCAGTAATGAAGATGAAGCATACAGGGAAGAAGTGAATCTACTGACTGACTGGTGTGCTAGGTACAACCTTGATCTCAACATCACCAAAACCAAGGAGATGATCATAAACTTCAGGAGAACCCATCCAGCTCACTGTCCACTCATGATTAATGGAGAGAGGGTGGAAATAGTAAGTAGCAAAAAATTCCTTTAAGTCCACATTGCAGAGGACTTATCCTGGTTACTAAACACCAGTCACATAGTCATGAAAGCCCACCAATGCCTGCATTTTCTGCGGAGATTAAGGAACACTAATCTACCACCCTCCATCCTTATCACCTTCTACAGGGGTGCCATAGAAAGCATCCTGAAGAGCAACTTTATGGTGTGGTATGGGGGCTGTTAACTTGCAGATCAAAAAAGCCCTACAGAGGGTGGTGAATATGTCTGCGAGAATAACAGACTCCAACTTCCCAGAGATGCATGGTCTGTATAGGACACGTTGCTACAACAGGGCCACAAAAATAGCCAGTGATCCTACACGCCCTACCTATGATCTGTTTACAAACTTGTTGTCTGACCGACTATACCACAAAGTGCAGTGTAAAACAACCAGGTTCAGGAATAGTTTCTTCCCACAGGCGATTAGGTTCTTGAACTCTGGAAGCAATCTCAGGAATGTTAGTCATTGACAAGGTCTTGTGTCGGTCAAACCATTATGGTGCAATAGAAATTATGAGATGCTTACTTATAGTTATCTGTTTACAATGTCAATCAAGTGCAGTATTTATCTGCTGGCTATTATAACATATCAGAAAATAAGTATGCAATAAATAAAAGTGCAGCAGTCAATCACCCAGCTGCTAAAAACTGTAGTCATAGTATTTTATAGTAGTATGTAGTAAAATAATAGTCTACCTTAAAGTTAATGTTATGTATATTGCATGTGTTATATGTAATCTGTGTGTGTGCGCAATTGTCATCTCAATATTGAGCCTGATGCATGGAATTTCATTTAGGTTACCCTTGTCGAGTCTAAATGACAAAGTTCACTTTGAGTAAAAAACTGCTAGTAGGAAGTCATATATGTGTGAGTGGTAAAGATTTTCTAATTGGCGCTATTCCAAGGATCACGGCCTGGCTTCATCTAGTTCTTGATTATTTGTCTGAATTGCTGTTGTCCACTAACCTTGCTTACTCCTCTTTAAAATGTCATTTGTTGGTCATTTTGACTTGCGTGCCCTTGGATCCCCCCACCACCTATCCTCAAGTGAAGATGATTTAGAAAGGAGTTTTACATGTCAGTCCATCCACAGTATAGGTGGTTCCTCTCTGGGTTCCTGTCTTTGTGTTTGAAAAACTTTTACCTGTTTGAATCAGCTCTTCTGGCTGAATTGAGGTTCTTAACATGGACTGTTTTACTTGTTGCTCTGACGTCTTCTAAGAGAGTATGAGTTACAAGCTCTTATGGTGAGTAAATCCTACTTTATTTTCCAAAAGGACAGATTTTTTGAGAAACAATCCTCCTTTTATGTCTAAAGTAGTCTAATGGTTTAGCTTCAGACAGTTTGTTGATCTCTG
Source organism: Protopterus annectens (assembly GCF_019279795.1). Taxonomy (NCBI): domain Eukaryota; kingdom Metazoa; phylum Chordata; order Ceratodontiformes; family Protopteridae; genus Protopterus; species Protopterus annectens. The sequence continues at coordinate 905,173,292 of NC_056745.1, forward strand.
TGTGTTTTTAGTAAAACCCCATGTTGTTGTTTGTCTTTGGGCTTTTCCCGGTAAGAGGTCGCCACAGTGGAATTCCGGTCCGCTAATGATTGGCAGTAGATTTTTACGAAACGCCAAGGTGCCAGCTTGACACCCAACCTTCAACAAAGGCATGACCATTTACGCACGCATGTCTTTCGAATGCTACCCAACTGCAGGGAGGACATGCAGACTCCGCACAGAAGGCACTCCCAAGCCAGCCGAGAATCGAATGGGAGAACCTCTTGCTGTGAGGTAACAACGCTACTGCCGTACCACTGCGGAAAAAAATTCTTCATACCCTCAATGCCCACAGGCAGCTCAAATACGTCCTAGACAAAACTCAGTCCTTCAGGAAAGCCTGACCAGTTGTTTGTCTCCTATTAGGGTAAGAGGAAAAGACAGTGCCAAAGCAGACAATTTCTAGATAGCGGTCTTTACTATTCTCACCATAGCAAGCTACTTCCAGGCAGGGTAGGACTCATTCCACTAGGGCTGTGGCTTTTTGGAAAAGACTTAATTCTTTAAATATTCTAGAGTTAAGAACTTGATGCTCTGTACAGGCTTTGCTAGGGCTATTCTCCAGTGGCTTCTGGATTAATTTCTTTCTCCTCCCCTTTTGGTTTCTAACCTTTGGTAATCTACCCAGTTAGCTTAGGCTAGTGCAACAGTGATCTAATGTTGAACATACCACAGTTGTGTAAGTAAACTTACCACACCAGTAGATGTTTTAATAGCTCAGTGTTGCAGTAACTGTCCCGTCCCTCCAGTTCTACATTTTTTTATATTGTCAGGGTGTGGATGTTTGTACAATTGTGAATAAAGTTAGTTTTGTATTCCATTTCCTAACATTTTTTTCCTTTTCAGGCTATTTCCTCCATTTTTGTGTCAAGAAGGTTCCAAAGTTTTTGTTTTGAATCTAGTTTACATTTTTTATATGTATGTGTCTGTGGCAGATACTGATAATCTCAAGTGTGTGTTGTGAAGGTCCTGGTGTCCTGGTGTTCAAATCAAAAGAGCACTGTTTGTGTGAACATAATGGTGTTTAAGGTGCATATGTTCATGTTGCATGACAAAAAAGTTGAGGAAATAACAGAACTGTACATTTTAAGGATTGTGGTTCTCATAATCGTTAGGGTATTTACCTCACAAACAGAAGGTACAGGGTTTGATTCTCACAAAGGGAAACTGTTTAGGCTTAAATGACTCTAAAGATCAGCTTGCCTTGTACTTAACTATGAAGTTTTTTACTGTGTCTGCATGAGCTACTGAGGAAAGGTGCCCTTAAGCTTTGAAAAGCTTGCCAGTTGCAAGTGGATGGGACACATATATATATATACACACATACATATATGTATACATATATACATATATATATATATATATCACACACACACAAATATATATATATATATATATATATATATATATATATATATATATGGTCAGTTACCCAGACCACCTTTAATACAATAGAAAACTGGCTTTCTGAACATCGTCTGATCCTAAATCCCCAAAAAAACTAAAATGCTGTTATTTTCACCAACACGTAGGTCTACCGCTTTCACATTTACCATAAAATCAAATGATGGCACAATAATCTCCCCTGAAAAAAAACCATCT
>NC_056745.1:905175432-905200432 GCF_019279795.1 Protopterus annectens
TAAATGTCAAGCTGAACTATTACAGTGTGCTCCTGTAGTAATATTAACAATATGGTAAATATTCTGCACAAAGTGTAACACACCTCCAATTATGGGGAATAATTCACAGATTAGGAAGGATATCCACAGTGTGGTAGACAGTAGGACTGCTCACTGCTACAAATGAACTTCATCAGGCAAAGCAGAGAGCAGAAGCTGCCCTGTCAAGCATTATGAAACAACGGGCCTAGCTGAACTGTACACATTTATTTATGGAAATCAAGCACTGGTAGGTTGTCACAAATATTTTAGTTACAGGATTTAATTGGTGTCAAACAACTGTTTTAACTACTAATTAGATTGGGAGGGGTATATAAGCAGGCACAGCCTTCATTCTTTCATTTTACATCTGAGGAAGTCTGGTGGACGAAAATGCTTTGTATTGTGTGGTGTTAATGTGATTAAACCTGCTGCTGCTTACACCTACAGGCTCGTGTTTTATTATTACCTTCTGCCTCTTTGGGTGCCTGTTGTGGTTTTATTGGTTCCTGGTTCTGTGGCACCCTTTCCTTGGAGTTTTTGGATTACTTGTTACATGGAGGTATCTGAGGCAGAGGCTAGCTTCCAGGATGGGGAAGCAGTTCAAGGTACTGACCTGGATTTGCACCTGTCTCGTGTGGAGGGGCAGCTTACCCAATTGATTTCGCTTATGACTGGTAACTCTCAGCGAGGGAAAGACAATTCTTTTGATATCAACCCTATGAGGCCTACCCACAGGAAGGATTGCATTTCCACTCCTGCATGCAATCAGTAAGCCGATTTGGATCGCAGACAGGCTGATGTGCCTGTAGAGGAAGTAACTGCAACTTCTTCCAGTTTGCCGCTGAGGGGCACTAGAGGTGAGGCTGCATTACAGAAGGGAGCTGCAACTAAATTTTGTTACAATCATTTGGCATTGAATTCCCAGAACCAAGGTCCGAATGGACAGTCCTCCCTTTTATGGGAACGTGGTGTTCAGGGACATGCTCCTGTGGAAATGACTGATAGTATGGCTAATGGTGACAATGGAGTGCACGAGTGGATGGACTCTTCCTCTTTGGCTTCATGGCTTGTTAGTTACAAGTCTTTTTCCAGTCACCAAGGTACTGATAATAACTTTATATTTAATGACCGGGATGTTGAGAAAGACAGTGAAGTGTCTTATAGAGCCAATATTGAAAAACTCACTGATTTAATTTACAAACATAAAACTCTGGGTATTGACAATTGTTACTTGCATGACTGTATTAAAAGGGGTATAGTACCCAAAGGATTGCGTTTTTATAAGTTTCCGAATAATGTAGTGGAAAGCTCCCCCTTTCACGAAGAATTGTTGAGTATTTTTGACCGTAGTGGTTTTGAAGTCATGAAAGCCCTGATTAAAGAAAATGAAAGGATTATGGGGCAAGTATATCAGGAGATGGAATACATTAATGAAGTAGTGACCAATGATCTTATGTTTTCTGTTGAAAATGAGAAGAGAAAATATTTTATTATTAAGCAACAGGTGGAAGAAAAATGTCATGTTATTTTTAAAAGGAAGTGTGGCAAAATAGATAGGGATTTGAGGGATTACAGACAAAAGAAACATACCCGTACCCTAAGAATGACAAATTTGGTCGAAAAAAATAATTTTTTTGATAAATCTGGACCACAACACAGTACTTATTCCTCTTCTTTTCCACCAGGGGGACACAATGCCTGGGACTCTATGGACCATAGAGTGATCTACAGTGATTCAGGGATGGGGGAACATCAGGATTCAAACATTACTGAATTCCCTGAACTTAGGAGATCAGATAGGTTAAGGCACAAATCCCCTGTGCGGTATTTTTACAGGGGTCCCCCAAATGGCACGAGATAAATAAGAGTGGTAGCCAGGAAGGGGGACTAGCCAACATATTGGACCAGTGGAGTACAGGGAATATTACTGTGGATTGACCATGTCACACCCTACATGACTTTAGAATTTACAATTACAGTAGTGAGGAGATTGACAGGAAACATTTTCTTTTATTTTCAAAAGGTTTTAAATTCATCCCCTCTACAGGGGGTAATTTAGTGGACAGCTTAATAGACTTGAGGATTTTTCTACGGAAAAATAATTTAGATATTATGTTTCAGGGGCAACAAGATAGTGGTACTAATAGTGGTATTAGAAGACCTAGTACCTATAATCCCCCTATACACCCCCAGCTAAAAAATTTTGAAAGGGAGGTCGAAGAAGAAATCAGGAATTTTTATAGGGGTGGATGGCATGGTAAATTTAACATGACTAGAGAAGAAAAGGTACTTCTCAAATCCATTCAAGAAAATAGATACCTGAGGGTGATGCAACCCGACAAAGGTGGAGGGGTGGTCTTCATTGACAGTATTTTGTATTCCAGTAAGATGATGGATATGCTTAATGATACCAACAGGTATGTTAGGGTATCCAAGAATGAGATTAACTTAGCATACCGTAAGATTGATTTGGTTTTACAGGACATGCTGAATGACAATTTTATAAACCAGGACACTTTTAAGTATCTCAGTGTGGACAGACCCCGTATCCCTGCTATTTTCGGGATACCCAAGGTACATAAAAGTGTGGAGGATCCACCCCTGAGACCCATTGTGGCAGCCAATGGCTCTAAAACCCATCCGTTGGCCAAATTTTTGGATATAAAATTAAAAGATATTTGGGTTAGAGCCAATGGTATACTTAAGGACTCCTGGGAAATTTTGAGAAGCATTAATAGCAACATGTATTCAGATTCCTTAATATTTGTAACCCTTGATATTCAGGATTTATTTAATGTGATTCCACATTCTACAGGGTCAGAATGGTTCCAGGATGCCATTCACCAACATGGAAACCTTGACCACAATACTTTTCTGGTTTATACAGAGTTGATGGATTTGGTATTGAAACACAACTTTATATTTTTTGAGAGTGAGTTGTTTAAACAGATCCAGGGAGTGGCCATGGGGGCAAGTTGTGCCCCTACTTATGCCAACATTGTGCTCATGGTTTGGGAAGAGAAGTTTGTGTTCCAGTCTGAATATGCACAATATTGGGTATATTACAAACGTTACCTGGATGATATTTGTATTTTTTGGAAAGGTAGTATGGATAAGTTAACAGAATTCATAGACTATCTAAACCACACCACTAATTTTTTGAAATTTACTTCCCATATTACACATGACTATATGAACTTTCTGGACGTCACTATTAAAAAAGACGTCCTAGGGCAGCAGTTTACATCTAATGTATATAGAAAGGAAACCTTTTCTAACTCGTACCTATATTTCACCAGTTCCCATCCGTTTAAACAGAAGAGAAGTATTATCAAGGGACAATTTGTCCGTAGTTGTAGGATGACCTCTTTGGACTCGGACTTCGAAGACGAAAGTCAGAGAGTCAAAGAAATGTTTATATCTAGGAAGTATCCTAACTATTTAATTGATGAGGTTTTGGAGGAAGTAAAGAATGGGAGAAAGGATAGGTTTGCCCCTATTTTGGGAACAGGAGATACAAGTGTGATAGTACCAATAAATGTGCAGGGTACCACAACAACCAGGGGTGACGTTACCAGGGATGAAATCAAGAAACCTTGGGGGTAACTATGTGATGTTTTATAATCAGAATACCTCTAGGGTTAAAAACATTATTACTCAACACTGGAGCAGGTTTAGGTGTTATTCAGAGTTGGATGTTTTGTTTACCAACACCCTAGGATTTACATATAAAAAAGGCAGGAACCTCACGGATTTGCTGGAGCATAATGGTTCTATTGCTTCATGTAAGAAATTGGGAACCTACAAATGTGGGGCATGTGCCCAATGCCCATATATACTTAGACAAGATTCTGTATACATCCTGTCAAGAGACCATCAGATTCAGAGTAGTAGTTTTTCCAACTGTAATAGTGAAGGCTTGATTTATTTAGCCCTATGTAAAACCTGTGGTGCATTTTACATTAGAAAAACTACTTGTAAACTCAAAAGGAGGATTTATGAGCATTTATATGCTATTAGAGTCGAAGATATTAAAAATGCCTTGTTTAAACATACACTGACATGTCCCCAAGCAAAATGGGGCTTCTTTGTTGTAGAGAAGGTGCAATGTGATGTGAGGGGGGGCCCATGGGAAAATAGGATAGAGGTGAGAGAAATATTTTGGCAGTTGTTATTGGAAGCCAATAGATTCCCAGGGCTGAATGAATACATATCCATTGCCCCTATTTTAAAAATGAGAGCTGCAAAACTATAAAATAAGTATATATATTGTTTTGCAAGTTCCTTTTGTTGGTTTTTGATTCAAGTTTATTTATCTGTCCAACACATTGTGATGGTTTCAGTATTTATATATTTATTTTAAAGTTCTTTTAAAAAATGTGCATGTTTTTATCTACTTTCATCTGTATTTGTGGCAAGTTGGTAGGTTGTCACGAATATTTTAGTTACAGGATTTAATTGGTGTCAATTAAACAATTGTTTTAACTAATCAGATTGGGAGGGGTATATAAGCAGGCACAGCCTTCATTCTTTCATTTTACATCTGAGGAAGTCTGGTGGACGAAAACACTTTGTATTGTGTGGTGTTAATGTGATTAAACCTGCTGCTGCTTACACCTACAGGTTCGTGTTTTATTATTACCTTCTGCCTCTTTGAGTGTCTGTTGTGGTTTTAATGGTTCTTTAATTGCTCTTTAAAGTTGCAAAAACTATGGATGCCTTATACAGCCCAAAACGTTCTCACTGACGCAACTAAAGCTACACTACTTGTCTCCTCCCCACACTTCTTTATGGTGCTCCCATCCTTACTAACCTTCAGGCATCACAAAAATCAAACCTTGAACAATGCTAAAACAAAGTTGCTAAATTTGCAGCAAATAATAGCATTAAAAAGCCTCAACTGGTTAGAACTCCCCAGTCAACTAACATATACACAGTTACTTACCACGTATAAAATTATCCAGAATCCATCCGCTTGTCCAGATTAAATAACATTCTTCACGGCTATGCTCCTAGTCGGTCATTATGATTCAATGACCAAAAACTCTTTGTCTGTCCACAAACCTACTGAATCTGCTATATATTGCCTGCACTCAGACCATGTTGCTAAGGCCTGGAATGCCTTATCTCTATCAATCAGGTCAATACCCTCTCTCCCATCCTTCAAAACCATTCTGACTGACTTCCTAACCAAAAGCTGGCTTGGTTTTTGCTCAACACCAGGATAAACTACATCACTAAATGCTAACACACACCTGTTCATACCTTACATATACTTACTCTCCCTTATTCACTCACTTACTTACGTCTATCAATTTCTTATTTCTATTTTTTTCCCTAAATATACCATAAGCCTGATTTTCTCTCACTTCATATTGCATTTTCTGTTTGTATTATGCTAACTTACCTTTAATTTCTCTATAAACTGTCTATAACTTCTCTTAAATTATTGTCATATAACTTGTACCTATTCTTAACCAATGTTTTTATATTACATCTAATTTGGTAAAATTATTTAAACTGTATTCATTTTATTTTTAAAAACTATAAATGTTTTGTTCATAAAATGTTTAATAGTACTTTGGAGTTTTTCTCTCTGGTCCTCTGCTGAAAATGGGCCCCTACACTGTCAGATTATCCTGGCAACCAAATGTCAATGAATAAACAAATATTTTGTTTAACAAGGTTCTGTGGTTTCACTCCAAACAAGAAGCTGTTAGTCCAAGTCTACAACTAAACAGGGGAACCAGGGTCAAGTTCATGTATGAGAGGGAGAAACAAAAGTATGCAGGAGTATAAAAGGAATAAGGGAGCTACTGAAGGGATGTAGCCTATATGTCCCAACAGTGTATCTTTTGTTCTATACTGGTAGTGAATGTTATTATTGTCTTTCGGCTTTTCCCGGTTAGGGGTCGCCACAGTGGAACTCCGGTCCGCTAATGATTGGCAGTAGATTTTTATGTGCCGAGTTGCCGGCCCTGACGCATAACCTTCAATGAAGGTACGCCCATTCAAGCATGTCTTCACACAGAAGACGCTCTAGCTGAGAATCGAGCAGGACAACGTCTTACTGTGAGGCGACAACGCTACCGCAGCACCACCACCGCTATATACTGGTAGTGAATAAAGGTACTAAACAAGGTAAACAGTTGAATTATCTCACAGTGCAACAAGAACCTTAAAAGTACACTGAAATGTAACACTTTATCATAAATTAAGTCATAATGAAGGACCAAGGGACCAGTTTCTGGGAATATGACCAGTGTTTACTGCTGATTGTGCAAGTCCACTTACCACAAAGTGAACATGAAGTCTGCCCTCTTTTTCACCACTGTGTGACCTTGGACCTAGAAAATACGAACATGGGGGGGTCCCAAACATGGGCAATGATGGGACATCCCCCACCCTGCAATGCTTTAATTGGAATTCACCGAAAGGGGATTTCAGCATATTCTCAGTTAACAGTTTCACGGTAATAGCATTCATAGACACGTCACCAATACGGTTTCTCTAATCTAAGATGCTATGTAAAAGTCTTTTGCAAATTAAACCAGTCATAAATAATACAAATGTCAAAGGGATAAAAGACTGAAATACAAATTCTTGCCAAATCTAAAGGAAACTTGTTTGTTTCAACAAAACTTAAAGTGAAGTGAGTTTACTGGTTGAACACACATCACCCACATTAAACCCAAAATCAATTCTAAGGAGTACAAAGTGACAGAGTACATGAAGTCCAGTGGGGTTCATGGCTATTATATTTTTCATTTTGATTTGTTCTTTGCTCCCATGGACCAGTGATCCTGAACTCAAACCTTCAGGAAGTATACTCCCCAAAAGACTGAAGTATTCTACTGCCAGTCTCGGTTTTTGGTGCTGGTGAGATGCATCCAAAACACTGTGAACCTAATGTTCAATCAGACACCCCCCCCCCCCCCCCCATGGCATATGACTTTGGTAATTGACTGCCCTTAACCCAAAGGTGGTACACTTTTACTGAACATATCAAGACTTCTGCTCTTCTTATTGCTCAATAATATATAGATGTCTGGAACCACCCTGGACTTCTTAACTATCTCCATGGAAAATGCAGCTGGAACTGTGCTTTGTTTCTGCACAGATGCATGAACTGTTTCTGGACTCCAGAACACATATGACTTTTGAGGGGCTGTTAGGTTTCATCACTGAACATATCTTTAAATGGCTTGATTACTAAAACGGAATGGCTAAGGGCCATGGCTGTTCTATACCTAGCAGCTCAGTGCAACTTTCCCTGGTAGGATTCAGCTTGATAACTCTTCCCCTTACACAATTAAAACATTCTTTCATGACATTAAGTGTCCACAAATGTGACATCCTTTAGTAAGCTTTCCAAAGAGATGAAGACTAATCAAACAGCTCTGTAGAACAAATGACACAGATGAAAACAAATGACAACACTGGGATATGAAAAAATAATATGATGATACAGTGAATAGAAATCATGGCATAAGGGGAATGGATCTGGTCCGTACAGACCAGGTCCTCCTTGTACTAATCTGAGTTAGATAAATCTAGAGAGAGAGTGAAGGCATTCACCCCCTTTGTCCCTCCTTCCTTAACAGTCATCAATTAGAAGGGCCTGAGGTAATGGGGAGTACAGAATTAGCATGCTGGTGTACAATACAGATTCCCCCTAATTATTACTTTATTTTATATATATATATATATATATATATATATATATATATATATATATATATATATATATATATATATATAAAGAGACGGCTGTTAACCCTCATCTGCCTATGTAACTGGCATTATGTCAACTAAACTCTGTGCTCCAGACATCTAACCATCTGGTGCTTTTCCCAGCTAATGACTGTGGACAATTTTCATCCCTCTTAAGGACCAAAGGACTACCTCTAGTCATGCCTAACAACAAAGGTCAGCAATTCAGCTTCAATCAGAGATGCATAAATTAGTGCTGTCTCCTGATGAAGTTGTGACATACAGCTGAGCACCTACTGTAGCCACCTAGGAACTTGTCAAGCGTTGGCATAACTTTTCATAAGATTAGAGACGAAAGTTAAAGGCCTACAATTCTGCAGTTGAAATAACAGTAGTTTCAGTCACCACTACATACCTTCTAATAACCCTTTCCCCACTATATATCAAGTTTGGAAAAAATACAGGTTTGAAATGAGGCAGTATCAGAAAAGACTATTTTGGACAGGGAGAAGGGGGGAAGGTGAGCAGTACTCTGCGTTTTCAGAGGAAAAGGGTATGGGGAACTCTTGCAGGGGTTTGGCAGTTGTTTAGTAGGGGTTATTATGTCTCTTCCTGGACTGGTGTCAGTACCATGCTTCAAGACCAGTTTTATAAGCCTTCCCCCCTTTTTTTGCTGCCTTTATGTTTTATGCATTTATTCGAGCAGAATTTTGCCACAGAAGCATGTCCTACCACTAAAAATGAAAAGACAAGCATCCTTTGAATGAGTTTAGACGTTTATAATGTTTCACACATTTATCAACCTTCTGAAATGTCAGACAATTTACTAATGTTCACTGAGATGATCTGAAACACCCTGAACGATTTTGTTCAATCTACCTACAGACATCCCCCCCCCCCCTCTGCAGCATATGACTTTAGTAACTGACTGCTATTATCTCAAGGATGATAAACTTTTTCTGAACATATTAAATGTGTACTCTTTTCTGATCTAAACTGTTCTGTTTCTTGCCTGCCTTAGTCAAATTCCCTTATTAAACATACATTACACAACTCAACATTACGAACCTCTACTAGATGAAAAAAAAAAGACAAATGTCCTTAGGCAGAATTTGTCTTCCAAATGAACAGCTGCTGGTAATCTTTTTATGACAATGTTATTAGATACTAGGAAAACTCAAATAGATGAATGCACAGACTCAGCATAGATTATGTACACAGAAAAGCCAAAAGGCGTACTTCCATTTTCCCAGATCATCAAGGGAAAGAACTGACTGTAAAATGATACTGGTGACCATTCACTTCAGTGGCAAAAATAACTGAAGTGTGGTTACACTCGCCTCAACTGTCAGATTTCCTGCAGACGGCACAGTGTGGGCATAACCTCTTATCTCCTGGAGAAGCCTAAAACCTCTTCTGTGAGGGACTGAAGATTACAGCAGTCTGTTTTTTTTTTTTCTATTCACGTTAATGCACTGCTGAAACAAGTCTTATGATAAAATTCAACAGATAATCAAGCATTGCTATATAAAAATGAGACAGATGAAAACAAATCATAAGAACTGTACATGAAAAAATTATACTATAATACAGTGAATACATCTCCTGTTTTGTAAGTATGCAGCATCAGACAATTTTCATTAGGTTTTGTGGGGATTACAAAAGGGTTAGATCTTCCAAACTATTAAACATGTACTCTTTTCTGATCTAAATTGTGGTGACTTTTTGGGTTTCATCATGTGTAACATGTAACCAGGCAGTAAGTACAAGAATCCACCCAAAATGTGATAAATCACAAAAATTTGATTGCACACAAGTCAGAGATAGATGATGGTGATTTTTTTTTTGTATAAAAAGACTAATGACATTCTGAAAGAAAACTGCTTAATGCTGTAAGCAGGCTAACATGGTGCAAAAAGCTGGATGAGGGAAAACAAATGGGACTAAACACAGCCTAGCTGGTTTCAGTCGACTATATTAGACAAAAGTGCTTTTACTGTTATTACTGCCATTTCTAAGAAGGAACTTTAGCATTGCTTACTTCTAAAATGTGACATACCTTTAATGCCTGCAAATCTAGCCTTTCCACGTGACATGTACTTTTTTGTCATATTATGTCAGTGTGTCTGAGGCTAATAACAGGACTGATATTACATTTGCAATATGTTTTTCGTTTCACTTGAGATTTCACATGTTAAGCATGAAAACAAAAAACATTGTGGACACATGCAAAATCTCAGACATTAAACCAACCAGACTGCTACTGTATGAACACAAAAACATGCTATGATTAAGGACAACTGCAGTTGCATGAACAATCACCACTAGTCATTTATGGAGTTACTTTTAATCACCATATTTTGTAGCAGTGTATTACCTTCAAAAAGCATTTAGAAATAAAGTAATAATTTTAATATTTTAGCTTACAGGAGTATTAATCTCTGTGTTATGGAAAACTACTTTTAATATCTACAAACTACTAATAAAGTCAAAACTAAGCGTATTAACAAAATGCCAACATATGAGGCATTATGTGTTCGAATTCACTGCTTTGTTTCTTTCTACGCTGTTTCTATCAACCTTTGGTAATGATCCCTTCACAAAGAAACATGATCATGATGCTGTGAAACTCCATCTGTCTTTTAAGAGAAGCTTCTACTAACTGCTGTCTAACACCTTTCTCTGGTTCCCAGTCTGTCACCTCAAATTAATAATGACTGGCTCTGAGTGGTTGTGAATGAGGGCTTCATTTATAATGTCCAAGTTCAAGCTATTTTTTTAAACATTGGTTGCCATTCTTTGTGTGTATGCTGGCCGCACAAACATTTAATGAACAGCATCTGCTTCATTTTGCTTCCTGCCTGATCAAAATCCTGTGCTTTGGGGCTTCATTAAAATGGCATTAACCCTATCAAAGCCTGTCTTAATTAAAGTATAAAGTTCTTGAATTATGTTTTCTACTGAAATCAATCTTCTGCACAACCATACAAAAAGCTTTAAGACAAATAGCCATTTAATAAAGGCATACAGCAGGATGTTCTTCATGTATGCATAACTGAACATCTTGTAGCTAGACATAGCTGTCTGCAGTATATGTTTCTTCAGAACTTGATAATGTCTACATCTTGCAGGCAAGTCTGGTGGAATAATGTCTTAGAAAAAGGTAAAATACCAAAAGTTGAAAAAAAAGTGATACACCCCAAGCTCCTAACAGCTTGAGTTCAGAGGTTATGGAAAAGCACCCAATCACAAGATGGGGGGGGGGCTTAACAATCTGCTTATCAGGTGTACTTACCAAGTCTTAAATGCACAATTACATTATGAGTAGGTGCTATTAGTATGCATGAAACACTCCCTAACTAAATTTCAAATATATATACATCTCTAGAATAAACTACGCCTAAAACTATACCTGAAGCATTTAAATGATCTTTTGATTAAGGCTAGTGCCCACACACTTCACACATTCCCATGAGCTTTTGCCGAACTGAAATATTATTCTGCAAATTATATGGTTTAACTGGTCTGATCAATGGTAATGAAATTCACTAAGTTTTTCAAAGTTTCTATCCATTCCATGTTAAAAATAAATAAATAAAAAAGGCCTTAGCTAAAACAAACTACTGCCTCTCAGCTAAACTGCCTTAAAATATATTGTTGCCCTATTTTTTATTTCTTATACTGCAACAATGAAATGAATCAAAGGCATCCCTAAAGTAGTTTCATACTCATTTGATTGGGGGGGGTGGTGTAGCTCTCTCATCTGTCATGCATCAAAAGTGCACATTATGAAAAAAGTCACCACACAATATGGCACTTGCATATTAAAGAAATGCATCATCATGTTCTGTCTTTCTTGCTGTGGCTGATCCCATAGTTCTGAAAGCCAGTTTGGGCATTTTCAGAATTACCCAGAAGTCACTAAGTTCTAAGACAGTGCACACTACCACAGTGACAGATTTTTATGGAAAAAAATGAAAAATAAGTATCTCAACTGATATTTTAATTTCTAGCAGCATACCGACCATAGCACAATAGTGAAATGCCACTATGAGCCAGGCTACCTTTTATTAAGGTGAAACATGAATATGGGCGTACTATTATTTATTCCTTAAAAAAGGCACACTGATACCCTCAGAACATGCTGAGTCACAAAAACAAGAATATACAAAGGCCGCCTTCCAATACATGTAAAGGCTACAGATGATACAGGTGGTCCTACAGAATACTGTTCTCCGAGTGCACTAAAATACTTCCAAGGCTTGAGAAAACTCTTCTGCTCCACAACGTGTGGTGAAACTATCCTACTAAATACAACAGAAAAGGGATATGGTTTGACCTTTTTAGAAGAAATTATATATGCCCAAAGATATTCAAAGCTCAGGATTTACCCAGGTTACAGACCGAAGAGGGTAGGATATAAAATCACTTTGGGGATATTGCCCTACATTTTAGTTTGCAGTAACTGAATGCTGCATTAAAGTTTTCTCACCAAGCCAAGTACATTACATACAAAGTTGCATTACACTTTAAAGAAACACTAACGCACAGACAGAAGATCACATCATTACTAAGCACAGATTAGTATGTTTAAGCAGTGTCATCTTTTATACCAGTATTAATGTTTGTCCATACACAACTATATTCCCACATTATCTAACCTACTCATAACTTCCACAAATCCATAACACTGTATATAAACCTAAGAACTGACCATCCATGTCCAACCTCATACAAATATAGAACCCTTTCAGGCCACTGTGTTCATTGGAAAAATATCTATTACATGTATGAAAACCCAACAATTCTGCTGACAAATCACTACTCTCCCACAACCCGATAAATCCTGGAACTCCTCCCACTAGCAATATGACAAGAGCACTCCCTAAAATCATTTAAAACTCACTTAATGTCCTTCCTACTCAGATGCCAGCTCTGTACATGTGATATTCCCAGATAATCTCAGAACCCTTACTGTCACTACTCTTGTGTAACTGGCCATAATACAGCTACTTCTTCACACTCTACATCTTGACTATCATCTACCAGTCTCCATTACTACCTCTCACACCCTTTTACCTGGACCTCCTCCCATACCTCTCAACCTGGAAACATCAAAAATCTGGTCAAGATCCATGAAAAATAGGTATAAATCTGAATGCTGATTAAAATCAAATTTGCATACATAATCCCACCCACGCTGATGGAATTGTGGGATACCAACTTTCAAACGCAAACTGAATAACAGACAACCAAAATAGGTCACCAGAGTCCCGCTGCAGCCATTCCAATATCCCATTACCTGCCTATTTCACCCCATTTACCATAAACACTAATGTGTGCATACTGCTTTACTTCTACAATGATTATTTGGACTTTATTTTTACATTTTATAGCACAATGCACAAATACTAAGACATCTGCGAAACAAAGCTGCTAAACAAATCAATACGGTCTCACAATGAAAATAGACTCATTAAAACTTCTCTGCCCTTGAAACTCACATTCATTTAAACAGCATTGAAACCCACACACCATATCCAAAGAAAATGCATCTGCCTAGTGGGGGATAAAGAGTACCTTTGGGCTGTTTTCAAATCATTGGCCCATTGCGCACAAATCAAAAACATACATGTGTTCTTTCATACACCTCCCTGACTTTATTAAATTATATTCCTTGTATAATACAGCACACTCGTTAGACAGAGTGTGTTTTAAACTTATTGTTTGAATATTTTTCCAGTAGAGTAGGCAATGAAACAAAATGCATGAACCAATAATGACAAAATTGCCCAATTAAGATAATGTCCATCATAAAAGTCTACTTCTACACCCACAGACAATATATATATATATATATATATATATATATATATATATATATATAAACAGAATGACAGTATTGTAAGCCATAGGCATCTTGCACAGCTTCTTGCACTTATTTTCAATTTCATTTTTTTTTTTTTTTTTGGGGGGGGACAAACATTTTGACCACAAATCATTTTACTGCCAAGACTTGAATCCAGGATCCTGTGCACTACAGTCAGAGCAATATACCACTATGCCAAATCAGCAGTTTCCTGAAAGGTAGGAAGACTGAAACTTAAACGGCTATCGTTTAGTGAATTCAGTTCTCACTTCTCACCATAGGTCTCAACCTCTTAGCACAAAAAACCTGGACAAAGCCGATAATGGAGGAATACAGACCCAAACAGGGACAAATTTCAAATACTGATCTTATAAACTTAGAAGATTGCTAGAATAAAAGGTTTTGTGTTACCATTTATTTTTTGAAGAATATCTTCTTCTCTTTCAGCTGTTCCCGTTAGGGGTTGTCACAGCAGATCATCTGTTTCCATTTCTTCCTGTCCTCTGTATATTGCTCTCTCACACAAATCACCTGCATGTCCTCTGTCACCACATCCATAAACCTTATCTTAGGCCTTCCTCTCACCTGGCAGCTCCATCCTTAGCATCATTTTCCCAATATACCCAGCGTCTCTCCTTAGCACATGTCCAAACCAACACAATCTTGACTCTCCGACTTTGTCTCCAAACCGTCCAACTTGAGCTGACCCTCTAATATAATGATTCCTAATCCTGTCCATCCTTGTCACACCCAGTGCAAACATTAATATCTTTAACTCTGCCACTTTAAGCTCTGACTCCTGCCTTTTTGTCAATGTTACCATCTCCAAGCCATACAACATAGCTGGTCTCACTACCCTCTTGTAGACCTTCCCTTTCACTCTTGCTGGTACCCGTCTGTCACAAATCACTCCTGACACTCTTCTCCACCTATTCACCCTGCCTGTACTCTCTTCTTCACCTCTCTTCCACACTCACCATTACTCTGAACTGCTGATTCCAAGTACTTAAAATCATCCACCTTTGCCAACTCTACTCCCTGCATCCTCACAATTGCTCTATCCTCCCTCTCATTCACACACACCTATTCTGTCTTAGTCCTGCTGACCTTAATTCCTCTCCTCTCTAGAGCATCTCCACCTCCCCAGGGTTTCCTCAACCTGGTCCCTACTCTCACTACAGATCACAATGTCAAATGCAAACATTACAGTCCATGGGGCCTACTGTCTGATCTCGTCTGTCAATCTGTCCATCACCATTGCAAATAAGAAAGGGCTCAGAGCTGATCCTTGATGTAATTCCACCTCCACCTTAAACGCATCTGTCACTCCCACTGCACATTGCACCACTGTCACACTACCCTCGTACATATCCTGTTCCACTCTTACATACTTCTCTGCCACTCCTGACTTCCTCATGCAATACCACAACTCCTCTCTAGGCACCCTATCATATGCTTTCTCCAAGTCCACAAAGACACAATGCAACTCCTTCTGACCTTCTCTATATTTCTCCATCAACACACTCAGAACAAACATTGCATCTGTAGTGCTCTTTCCCTGCATGAAACCATACTGCTGATCATTAATCATCACCTCCCTTCTTAACCTAGATTTCACTACTCTTTTCCATAACTTCAAGCTGTGACTGATCAGTTTTATCCCTCGGTAGTTACTACAGCTCTGCACATTACCCTTATTCTTAAAAATTGGTACCAAAACACTTTCTCCACTCCTCAGGCATCCTTATTTAGTGAATTCAATCATTCAGTGATTTGCCACAATTCTGAAAAGCAGTACTTATCTTATAAACTTAGAAAATTGCTAGAATAAAAGGTTTTGTGTTACCATTTATTTTCTGAAGAATATGAAGTTTGAAATTCAAATGCCTGTCATTATTTAGTGAATTCAATCCTTCAGTGAATTGCCACAAAAATCCTGAAAACCACAGATTTCATGAGGAACAGATCAAAAATATGAGGCATAAATTCACAAGTGGTGGCGGCTAGGGACTTTAGGCTCTTTTTACCCTGTACACAAGGAACAGAGTTTGAGCCTGAGTACTTCTAGCCATCAGGTGTATTAAATTGGAGGCGCGCACACAGTTTCTAATCCTCTCTTCACAGAATAAATAGTAACACTGTTTCCTACTTCAGTCAGATATCTTGCAAGAGAAGTTAGAGAACGTCGCTTGCAAGAGCAGCCTAATCCCTAAAAGAGAAGATCCTCCTCGCAGATAATACCAAATAATGCTCGCAATCCATTTGAAATAACTGTTTTCTGCCGGAATTGTGTGCACTGAGCCCTTGAGCTAAATTCTGGCAGGCTGGTAGCCCCGACAGAGCTGACATCATTGTGCACGTGATGACATCAGCTAAATAAAAAAAGGGGAAAAAATTAAAAATAAAATAAAAAAAGCTGGAAAAAAGTTAGAAATGAAGGGGTGCCACTCGGGAATCGTGGCATCCCATTATTTGGACCCCAAGACTCGGTAAAAACCAAGTAATTTGGTACAGTTGGGAGGTATGCTTCCTCCATACTCCTTCATAATTTGTAAGCATCTTCATCCCATAATTACTTCACCGTCTCCTACTCAATATCTATTTTCAACTGAAATATAATTTCTTAAAAGCTTGATATAAGCTAATATTTTGCTGCAATTTTCATTTAACTGTCATGTTTCATTAACTGTCCACTTCTATGTATGTTCATTTATTTTTTTATGTTCAATTGTCATGTCATGTGTAGCCCATGTACGTATGTACATGTATTATGTAAACCTTGTAAAAAATGCCTTCTACTCATTCTGTAAAATGGAGCATTTCTCCCCGGGTCTCTGCTGAAAATGGCAATTGTGCCAGTCAGAGGTTCCCAGTAAACAATAGCTATACACAAATAAATGAATAAACTAAATGTATCACTTTTTTTTTTGTAAAGGTTAGATGTTATCATTTTACTGTATTAAAACAGTGCTCCAATATCCATTTCATAATGTCCACTAAATGATGGAGCAAGTTCAGAAATAATGTACAGCTACTCTAATAAGGGGATCAGTACAACTGCTACGACCAGTGGTGGATTAAGTGTATGTTGGAGGCCTCAAGCTATTTTCCAACTACGCACTTCCCACATGTTTTTAGGATCATGCATAAAATGCATGTGTTCTTTGGGATTCACACCTTTCTGATTGTTTTAAATTACACTTCTTGTTTAAAAAAGCAACATTTGTTAGAATGTGATTCAAATTTGAAGTTCTGAACATTTTTCCAGTAAGCAACATGCATTAACCAATAATGAAAAAAGCACCCATTTCAGAAAATTTCAGCCATAAAAGGCCACTCAAACTGTTGCTATTATAATCCACCAATATACGTAAGGCATCCTTTCAGGGAGCACCCAGGGGTCATTTTGTGAGGGGGAAGAACTGTGGGAGGGGAACCAGACATGGAGGGAGGTATATGTAGTAGATTCTGTGGTGACACCTAAAGAGCTGAATGTTTTGAATTCTAGTGCCAGACTGAAGTGTATAATGCTGATATGACAGTACTAAATGTTAACATGAATAATGCCTTGGTTAACAGTGACTCTACAGCATCCATTGTGAACTGTAGAACAGGAACTATACATGTTTTAGTTTGGCTTTTCGGCTTTTTCCCGGTAAGGGTTTGCCACAGCGGAACTCCGGTCCGCTAATGATTGGCAGTAGATTTTTACGAAACGCCGAGGTGCCAGCTCGACGCCAAACCTTCAACGATGTCATGCCCATTTACGCACGCATGTCTTTCGAACACTACCCAACCGCAGGGAGGACATGCAAACTCCACACAGAAGGCACTCCCAAGCCATGCTGAGAATTGAACGGGAGAACCTTTTGCTGTGAGGTAACAATGCTACTGCCGTACCACCGCGGCTACTAGAACAGGAACTATACATAACCTTAGTTATTTTTCTTTGAAAAATGACCGTATTTCTCTTCTGCAAAAAGTTTTTGGTTTTGTTCCGAGTTTTAAGTCTGGTATTGCTAGACTGCTGATTAACTTGCGGTTTTACACCAGACAACTTAACTTGAGGCTGTTTTTACTAAATAAGAATCAAGACTGTAGAACAGAACCATTTGTATTGAAAAGAAAAAGTACATTCTTGCCTCCCTCTAACCCATTAGTGAATTTGTTCAAAACATGTGTGAAAAATGATTTTAGACAAAATATAAAAGAAGTCATTCTAGTTATGACAACTTATCTAAAGAAGCAAGGATGGCACTCAGAGAGCTATCTGACAATAAAGCATACCGAGTGATGAAGCCAGATAAAGGCGGAGTGGTCATCATGAGGCAGACTGATTATGTGTGCAGAATGTACTCTTTAGTTAATGAGGAAGACACTTATGAGAGAGTTTCTCTTAGTGAACTCAACAGAGCATATGCCAAGACTGACATCTTTTTATTTGCTGCTCTAAGTCAGGACACTAACAGTGGATGAGTATGATATTTTGAAAGTAGATGCACCAAAAATTCCGATAATTTTCGGAATACCCAAAATTCACAAAAATATCAGTGCCCCCCCCCCCCCCCCCCTCTTTTAGACCAATTGTTGCTGTTCAAGGTTCAAAAACTGAACCACTGGCTGCATTTGTTGATTATTTCTCTAAGATTCCTATACTCTGAAATAAGCTACCCATCTATGTCAAACAAAGTTCTTCATTAGCACTCTTCAAGAAAAATCTTGATGAGTGGATGGGAAATAGGAAATACACCCCAGGGATCACTTCTGTGTCTCTGCTGGACAGTGGCACAGGAAAATAACTTTCTTGGGTGGCGTAAGCTATGGAACCTTGCTGGCTAGGCTTACGCAGGCTCTTGAGCTGATAGCCTAGTACCTACCTATGAACCTAAGAAAATGGCCAATGATTTTGCTTATATTTTAAGAGACTCTTGGCATTGCTTAAAACAATTAAAAACAGCCAAGTTTGATAAGGATGATTTGCTTGTGGCAAATGACGTGGTTAATTTATTTACTGTGATCCCCATGACATAGGCTTAGAATATTTTTCAGAATGTTTATCACAAAATCAACACTTGAACCAAACCTGAGTAAATCTACTGGTTGACCTGTTAGAAGTGGTGCTTAAAAATAATTTTTTGGTATTCAAAGATGAATATTTCTGGAAAAAATCAAGTGTGGCCATGGGGGCGAAATGTGCCTCAGTTTTTGCCAACCTTTTCTTGGCTGAATGGGAAAAGAGGTATGTATTTTCTTATCCCTTTACATCCAGGATACATGTGTATTATAGATTTTTGGATGATCTACTTATAGTTTGGAGAGGAACAACTTCTGAAGTGGCAGAATTTTTGAATTACATTACCACCACCACTCAATACCTAAAGTTCACCTATAGGGTACACCAAAATGAAATTGATTATTTAGATATTCTTCTTACAAAAGATAATTGCACAGGAGAACCATCATCTAACATACTTAGGAAACACACCTATGCTAATATATTACTGCATTTTGACAGTTGTCATCCTGAGCACCAGTGTAGGACCATAGTCAAGGGACAGATGGTCAGGCTATCCAGGTTGATCAGTGATGACAAGAAATTTTCTGAAGAATTGTTTAAGTTGATTGGGATGTTCAAGGACAGGGAGTACCCTATTAAGCTTTTACTGTCAACTAAGAAAGAGGTAACCAGGAACCATGCAACTAGGTTCCTACCCATCCTAAGAGAGGGTCACAGTAATATTAACGTAAATCATGATGGTGGCTCCAAAACTGATGCTATGATTTTACCATTTAATCAAGATGTCTCACATTTAAAGGGGAGCATGAAGAAAATTTGGGGAGCCTTATTAGACAATGACTAGAAAAACAAATTAGGGTCAAAGCCTAAGATTGTTTTCAGTAGACGCAAAAATATTAAAGTAATTTTAGAGAGGGACATGGATACTAAAAAGAACAATTATGTCTCTAGGATGCACAAATGTGGCTTCTGTTCAACCTGCAGATTTATTAATGATGGAGCCTATGTCCAGATTGACTCATATTAGGAACTTACAGTGTCCAGGGCGCTGTAATTGTAACACTAAAGATGTTATCTATATTGCTACCTGCATTTTATATAGGCAAGACCACCAGGAAACTACATGACAGGACTGTAGAACACAACAGGGATATTAGAAATGCAAAGTGTACCAGTGCCCTTTACACACACAGTTCAGAGTGTACAAACTTCAAAAAGTTCCTATTTTTTGTTATTGATAGAGTTTTGGTCAGTACAGGGGGTGACATTGACCTTGATCTGCAGATCAAGGAGACTGAATGGCAATTAAGACTCAATGCCAGGATGAAACCTGGAATTAATGACAATTTCCATCTCGAGTACCTTGAAAAAAAGAGCAAAAACAGGTTTAAATACAGGCTTCTTCAAGCCCAAGTGAATGCTAAGCAGTTTTTAGGGAAAAAAAATGAAAATAATTTGGAAGGTGTGAGGGTGGTGTAATGGTTAAGGTGTTTACCTTAGCAGCACAAGGTGCAGGGTTTGATTCTCATAGGGGGTAATTGGCTAGACTCAAAATGGTCCATGAGGGCAGTTAGCCTAGTATTAATCTATGACTCTATTTTTAAACAATTTTTAACAACATACATATGGTTTTATTACTTAGTATTTTATTATGTTAATGCAGTAATTCTAATAACATGGATGCCATTCATAAACTAGTAAATTATTCATGAATGCACGATGTTACAGGAAATAATGTCAGTCTGTTCTTCCTATTAATGTGACTGTTGTGAATTTTTATTTGACTCTGATGATGCCTGGATTGTAAAAGGCAAAAGCGACAAGCCTCTGGTGATTTTATCATATTAAAGTGACCGCTTCTTGTGCAAGAACACGTTGGTTTGCCTGTTTACCTTTTTTATCTGTAAGGCATCAGTTACGACCACTTTATTGACTGCCTACATATTACCTGTATGAGTGTGATAAAAAATGGCTACAGTAAAGTATTACAATTTGTCTTGCACAAATACAAGTCCAGCAGGGAC
Organism: Protopterus annectens; assembly: GCF_019279795.1. Lineage (NCBI taxonomy): Eukaryota > Metazoa > Chordata > Ceratodontiformes > Protopteridae > Protopterus > Protopterus annectens. Next base: position 905,196,077 of record NC_056745.1, read on the forward strand.
AGACTGATGAATCTACCTTTAACTCAGCAGGGACAGTCATTTTTATCCAAAGACATCCCAAAACCCAGAAATTATAGCTATATTGGTCAGCACATAATAACAATGACTAAAGTAACATATTTCAAATTTGTTTTGCACAAACACACAGTAGCTATAGTAAAGTATTCCAAATTAATCGCACACAGATCCTACAAAGCCAGACTAAAGACGGTTTTAAAATAACAGCATAAAAGTACTTTCATCGACAAATGAACCCCACCCGCAGTTATAGCCACTTTCTTGACTGTGTGCACCCTTATTGTTATCAAGAAATGAATGTCAAGTATTTTACTGGTAGCTTTGGCTGAATTACATGAAACTGCATAAAGATCACTAGCGTCACACCATAACATCCAGCTACGTGTAGCACAGTTTAAATAAAAGAGTATTGATGAAAAAAGCATAAAAGACATTAATCACTTGTCAAATAAGCTAAGCAAATACATAATCTTTACAGAAGTAAACATCATCTAAACAATTCCACATTAAAGAGAATTATTACAGAGTTTGCTGTTGGCAAACAACTTTGCATTTCAGTACTAATGCAAAGAAAGTGCTTGCAGCCCTTGAATAATAAATAGCCCACGTTCCACTGAAAGAAATGGTGTGCTGATGCTATAGCCACATTTCCTGAACAAGATCGGCTATGCAGTAGATAATGGCTGGCAAAAAGCAACCACAGATTCATAGTCACTAGGCATGCAGTCCTGGAGACTATGAAGGAGCCTAGCCCCAACCCAAATGCCCCAAAACATTGTCTGGTTAAGTGACTTTCTCTGTCGCACAGTAGGTAAATGAAGGTGAAAGATTCAAGTCATGTACTCTTGACAAAGGAAGCATCTCATTAACAAGTCAGAGGTTTAATCTTCTGTACTAACTGCAAGACTAGTGTTGCCACCTTTTCAAATGGCCATAGTGGGACATTTTCGATACCCACGGTCAATACAAAGGATAGAACTTTACTTTTTTGCCTAAATAAAAGCTTATTCTTGTAGCAGTTTAGTTGCTTATTCTGTTTTTTGTAACATTTAGGTATTTTAGATACAGAAATAATTATTTTATGCAACTATTACATAAAATATGGGACATAATTATGTCCTACAATCTCAGGACATTTGCTATTTTTAATATTTTTGGTCAGGACACAACCGCCCAAAGAGGGACCGTCCCTTGCAAAGTGGAACAGGTGGTAACCCTATGCAAGACAGAGTAACAGTTTTTAACTAACAAAATCCTTTACAATCCAGTCTGGTACAGAAGACTGTATCACAGTAATATGCAACAATGATTGGATGGTGGATGCAAAAGATCAGACAGTTTTGATTGTCTTTCCAAATAACATAGATATGTGACCTGACAAATATCAACCTCTTTGCAGTTAGCTGAAAAGAAGGTACTGCAAAAATATACTCCTAAACTACAACAAGTTTAGATCATATTACAAGATTCAGGCCTATTAATGAATTTATTTATTCTTTAGTGCAAAGACACTATAGATGCTGCAACAGCTTTTGCTCAACAATCCACAAATCATACAAAATTCAAAATATTACTACATACAACATACTGTTTTTTGGGGGGGCTTATATGCTTAAAGTTGACCTCCCTATATCTTCCCAGTCAAAGAACAGCTATCTCTCTGATGTCACTCAGTACAGATCTGACCTGCGTGAATGGCTGATAATGCCATACTGTTGTAACACATGCCTCTAGAGGCAACAGAGTAAGATTGCAGCTATTAGGGCCCTATACAGATCCCATTTCTTGTCAGTCCCTCTCCTATTACCATAAAACACTGATCAAACATGTCAGTGTACATGCTATTTTCTTCTTTACTTTTACAATTATCACAGAAATTGGGATTTAAATAAAAACTTTTACTCCAACTTTTACAGCAAAAAAAGTGACAGCCATTTTCTAATCAAAACAATCTACTCTCACATTGAAAAAACTTAGCATGTGAAACAGTAAACATCTCTTCACTTAAACCCATTAAATTACAAGAGACATGCTGGGATTTCTAATCATGCAACACATAGTGAAGTACTAATCAGCGGCTATGTGAAGGGTGCAGGAATTCAAAATACAAACATGTAATACATTTGCTAACAGCCTGGGACAGCCCACCAGACACAAGTACCCCTTGTCAGCAGCAGGTCTGTCTTGCACAGAAGACAAACAAAGGCTGAGGGAATCAAACCCTCTACTACAGGAAGTAGCTTTTAACAGCTCATAGTCCTACTCATGTGCACTAAATGCTAGACAAACTACTGTAGACCAAACAGTACATTTCACACCAGCAAACCTCCAAAATATAAGCTATATTAATAATGTATACACTGTTAAAATACTAATTGTATTATCAAGGAAACCACAGAGGAGCTTACTCCAACTTTCCAGTTGCCTCAAAGCACTGTTTAGTTAAGTGACTTGCTCAAGGTCACACAACAGATAAATGAGGTGGGGGGAATCAAACCCTAGTTGACCAGAACTACATCTCACAGTATTAACTTTCTGCACAAACTGCCAGAATAAAAAAGGGGAGGGAAAGGATTTAAACCCCACAACCTTGGCAAAGAAAACAACAGTATTAAACCACTATGCTAATGGGATGCAGGAACCAAGTATTAATACAGACACACACAGATGTGACTATCAATTACAGCTTGCTCAAAGGTTACACAGTACTTACGCAAATAAAAGTGAACAGGTTCAAACTCTGCACTTTTGATTACAGAAGGCAGTGCATTAATATCATGCAGAATTCTAATGACTGACTGTAAACTTCAGTGACTTTTAACCTTCTGTGACTTATCAGAAAAGCAAGTGTGTGAATGTCTGGCTGTTAGAGCAGAGGATTAAGAGTCTAAGCTCTTAATGAGCTTCTTCCTGTAGCCAGGAATGCAGGGTTTGATTCTTTTTACCTCCAACTGCCTACTGAGTGACTCTGAGCAAGCCACTTAACCAGACAGTGCTCCTGATAGTGTAAAATTCATTTTAACAAGAACCCTTCTCTTGAATGGCATTATTGACTAGCTTTCTGCTTTGCCATATCTCTCTCTCTCTCACACACACACACACACACACACACACACACACACAGAACATTATAACATTGTGTCTTCATCTACAGCTTACTTGATAAGGGAGATCTTGAGCCCAATAACTCTTTTCTATGATTTTCCTTTTAGCACTGCAAGCAGTATGATTCAAAGCTATGATTCATTAGGATAATTCTCCAGCTTCTCATGCACTCATTGATGTCTTATGAAAACTGTCAGTACATTTAGAAGGTGTGTTGCTTGTTAAGAAGCCCAAACATTAATGCTGCATGTTTATATTTTACTTAGGCAGACATTCTTAACTCATGTTGGGCAGTGCAGAGTTTGTGTTTTATTTTCTTTATCAGTTGCTTTTATTGGAAAATTTTAACAAAACAATATTATATGATAACAGACATATTATAAAACAAATACACATAACTAAAAGCAATAATAAGCAACTAAAATACCTATTTACAATGCTGTCTACTATAAAACAAAGCTTTCTAAACAGAAAAAGAAATGTTATAGGAGTAGTTAACTATTTATATAGCATGAATTTCAACCATATAAGAAGAGATGATTCTAGATGTTCTTGTCTTGATCGTGATAATTTCCAAATGACAAACTTCAGTTAGCAAGTATACAAATCCCTTCATAATAGGAGTAGTCTGATTCTTCCAGTTCTCGGTGATGACTTTTCTTGCTAATTTGAAGATACTCCATAAAAGAGGGCATTTTTATTTTCGTGACACAAGTGGGAACAGGTGCATTAAATAAGAGATTTGGTCAGCATAAATTTATCATTAAATACTGACTGTAAGAGAGAATTCATATTATTCCAACACATTTTATATTTTATATGATTGTAAGACATATGCTGCCAGTCAGCTTTAACATTTATTTTACATCTCCAGCATCCTATGTCTTTATTGCACATTAATCTAACTTTATGTGGTGTGATAAAGGTTCTCTTGTAAGAACTTCTAAGAGAATATCCTCCACCTTAGTAATGAAGTAGTTTGTCTTGAAGACTGGCGTGTTAGTTTATCATCTTCACTTGGGGAGTTACTATTAACAAGTTTAAAATAATCCAACGGCTTTCACTGTGACATACTGTTGCTTTCTTAAAGGACAACAATGGGATTCTATTATTAAATGCTCACCTTCTCTGTCCTTTTTTCTCCCTATTTACTGTCCCTGCTATGAATACACAAAACAGCATTTAAAATATTTTAAATTAACTGTTTCTCTCCACTAGAACCGTTCAGACATT